>NW_028250495.1:0-83660 GCF_964263255.1 Lissotriton vulgaris
GGGTTGATGCAATGAAAAGCTCACAGAGGAAATACAAGTCACTACATGTACGATCATGCTCCAGCAGTGGCTGCGCCCACTGGGTGTGGTTAGGAAGATTGAAATAGTGCCGTAAACTGCCGCATCAACTCACCAAGTCCAGGTGCCTTTGGAAAACTGGTTTTCTACGAAACGCGTCAGGCTGGACTTTTACTTTGTGATGCAGAGTTGTGATTCCTCACTGAGCGCTCCAATAAAGATTGTTGGCTATAGAACCTACCTGTTTTGATGCCTCTCCCTCCTATGCGGGAAAACTGTTGTATATTGTTAGCGGCTGGCCTGAGCCACGGAAGGGGCCCAGGCACTGTGTCAGTGTTCCAGCAGCGACACCAATCGACGCTGCTGCATCTGGCAGCAGGAACCCGTTATTGAGAGCAATATTGGCATCAGCAGAGACTTGCGCTTTAAAACACCACCCACTGTTGGTTTTATTTAGGCTAAAATAGGATTGATGCGATGACAAGCTCACAGAAGAAATACAAGGCACTACATGTACCATCATGCTCCAGCAGTGGCCACGCCCATTGGGAGTGGTTAGGAAGATTTAAATAGTGCTGTAAATTGCTGCATCAACTCGTCAAGTCCAGGTGCCTTTGAAAAAGTGGTTTTCTACGAAACGCTTCAGGCTGGACTGTTACTTTGTGATGCAGAGTTATGATTCCTCGCTGAGCGCTCCAATAAAGATTGTTGGCTACAGTACCTATCTGTTGTGAGGCCTCTTCCTCCTTTGCGGGCAAACTGTTGGATATTGTTAGCATCTGGCCTGACCAGCGGAAGGGGCCAAGGCCCAGTGTCAGTGATCCATCAGCTACGCCAATCGACGCCACTGCATCTGGCAGCAATAACCTGTTATTGAGAGCAATGTTGGCATCAGCGGGACTTGCGCTTTACCCACCACCCACTGTTGGTTTTATTAGGCTAAAATAGGGTTGATGGAATGACAAGCTCACAGAAGAATTACAAGGCACTACATACACCATCATGCTCCAGCAGTGACCGCGCCCACTGGGTGTGGTTAGGAAGATTGAAATAGTGCCGTAAATTGCCGCATCAACTCGCCAAGTCCAGGTGCTTTTGAAAAAGTGGTTTTCTACGAAACACGTCAAGCTGGACTGTAACTTTGTGATGCAGAGTTGTGATTCATCGCTGAGCACTCCAATAAAGATTGTTGGCTACATAACCTACCTTTTGGGAGGCCTCTCCCTCCTTTGCGGGCAAACTGTTGGATATTGTTAGCGGCTGGCTTGACCAGCGGAAGGGGCCAAGGCCCAATGTCAGTGTTCCAGCAGCGACGCCAATCGACGACGCTGCACTTGGCAGCAGGAACCTGTTATTGAGAGCAATATTGGCATCAGCGGGGACTTGCTCTTTACACAACCACCCACTGTTGGTTTTATTAGGCTAAAATAGGGTTGATGCAATGAAAAGCTCACAGAGGAAATACAAGTCACTACATGTACGATCATGCTCCAGCAGTGGCTGCGCCCACTGGGTGTGGTTAGGAAGATTGAAATAGTGCCGTAAACTGCCGCATCAACTCACCAAGTCCAGGTGCCTTTGGAAAACTGGTTTTCTACGAAACGCGTCAGGCTGGACTTTTACTTTGTGATGCAGAGTTGTGATTCCTCACTGAGCGCTCCAATAAAGATTGTTGGCTATAGAACCTACCTGTTTTGATGCCTCTCCCTCCTATGCGGGAAAACTGTTGTATATTGTTAGCGGCTGGCCTGAGCCACGGAAGGGGCCCAGGCACTGTGTCAGTGTTCCAGCAGCGACACCAATCGACGCTGCTGCATCTGGCAGCAGGAACCCGTTATTGAGAGCAATATTGGCATCAGCAGAGACTTGCGCTTTAAAACACCACCCACTGTTGGTTTTATTTAGGCTAAAATAGGATTGATGCGATGACAAGCTCACAGAAGAAATACAAGGCACTACATGTACCATCATGCTCCAGCAGTGGCCACGCCCATTGGGAGTGGTTAGGAAGATTTAAATAGTGCTGTAAATTGCTGCATCAACTCGTCAAGTCCAGGTGCCTTTGAAAAAGTGGTTTTCTACGAAACGCTTCAGGCTGGACTGTTACTTTGTGATGCAGAGTTATGATTCCTCGCTGAGCGCTCCAATAAAGATTGTTGGCTACAGTACCTATCTGTTGTGAGGCCTCTTCCTCCTTTGCGGGCAAACTGTTGGATATTGTTAGCATCTGGCCTGACCAGCGGAAGGGGCCAAGGCCCAGTGTCAGTGATCCATCAGCTACGCCAATCGACGCCACTGCATCTGGCAGCAATAACCTGTTATTGAGAGCAATGTTGGCATCAGCGGGGACTTGCGCTTTACCCACCACCCACTGTTGGTTTTATTAGGCTAAAATAGGGTTGATGGAATGACAAGCTCACAGAAGAATTACAAGGCACTACATACACCATCATGCTCCAGCAGTGACCGCGCCCACTGGGTGTGGTTAGGAAGATTGAAATAGTGCCGTAAATTGCCGCATCAACTCGCCAAGTCCAGGTGCTTTTGAAAAAGTGGTTTTCTACGAAACACGTCAAGCTGGACTGTAACTTTGTGATGCAGAGTTGTGATTCATCGCTGAGCACTCCAATAAAGATTGTTGGCTACATAACCTACCTGTTGGGAGGCCTCTCCCTCCTTTGCGGGCAAACTGTTGGATATTGTTAGCGGCTGGCTTGACCAGCGGAAGGGGCCAAGGCCCAATGTCAGTGTTCCAGCAGCGACGCCAATCGACGACGCTGCACTTGGCAGCAGGAACCTGTTATTGAGAGCAATATTGGCATCAGCGGGGACTTGCTCTTTACACAACCACCCACTGTTGGTTTTATTAGGCTAAAATAGGGTTGATGCAATGAAAAGCTCACAGAAGAAATACAAGGCACTACATGTACCATCATGCTCCAGCAGTGGCCGCGCCCACTGGGTGTGGTTAGGAAGATTGAAATAATGTCGTAAACTGCCGCATCAACTCTCCGAGTCCAGGTGCCTTTCAAAAAGTGGTTTTCTACGAAACGCCTCAGGCTGGACTCTTACTTTGTGATGCAGAGTTGTGATTCCTCTCTGAGCGCTCCAATAAAGATTGTTGGCTACAGAACCTACCTTTTGTGAGGCCTCCCCCTCCTTTGCGGGCAAACTGTTGGATATTGTTCGCGGCTGGCTTGAGCCGCGGAAGGGGCTTAGGCGCTGTGTCAGCGTTCCAACAGCGACGCCAATCGACGCCGCTGCATCTGGCAGCAGGAACCTGTTATTGAGAGCAATATTGGCATCAACGGGGACTTGCGCTTTACACCACCACCCACTGTTGGTTTTATTAGGCTAAAATAGGGTTGATGCAATGACAGGCTCACAGAAGCTACACAAGGCACTACATGTACCATTATGCTCCAGCAGAGGCAGCACCCACTGGGTGTGGTAAGGAAGATTGAAATAGTGCCGTAAATTGCTGCATCAACTCGCCAAGTCCAGGTGCCTTTGAAAAAGTGGTTTTCTACGAAACGCGTCAGGCTGGACTTTTACTTTGTTATGCAGAGTCGTGATTCCTCGCTGAGCGTTCCAAAAAAGATTGTTGGCTACAGAACCTACATGTTGTGAGGCCTCTCCTTCCTTTGCGGGCAAACTGTTGGATATTGTTAGCGGCTGGCCTGAGCTGCAGAAGGGGCCCAGCCGCTGTGTCAGTGTTGCAGCAGCGACGCCAATCGACGCCGCTGCATCTGGCAGCAGGAACCTGTTATTGAGAGCAATATTGGCATCAGCGGGGACTTGCGCTTTTTTACCACCATCCACTGTTGGTTTTATTAGGCTAAAATAGGGTTGATACAATGACAAGCTCACAGAAGAAATACAAGGCACTACATGTACCATCATGCTCCAGCAGTTGCCGTGCCTACTGGGTGTGGTTAGGAAGATTAAAACAGTGCCGTAAATTGCAGCATCAACTCGCCAAGTCCAGGTGCCTTTGAAAAAGTGGTTTTCTACGAAACGCATTAGGCTGGACTGTTACTTTGTTATGCAGAGTTGTGATTCCTCGCTGAGTGCACCTATAAAGATTGTTGGCTACAGAACCTACCTGTTGTTAGGCCTCTCCCTCCTTTGCAGGCAAACTGCTGGATATTTTTAGCGGCTGGCCTGAACCGCGTTAGGGGCCCAGACGCTGTGTCAGCATTCCAGCAGTGACGCCAATCAACGCCGCTGCATCTGGAAGCAGGAACCTGTTATAGAGAGCAATATTGGCATCAGCGGAGACTTGCGCTTTACACCACCACCCACTGTTGGTTTTATTAGGCTAAAATAGGGTTGATGCAATGACAAGCTCACAGATGAAATACAAGTCACTACATGTACCATCATGCTCCAGCAGTGGCTGCGCCCACTGGGTGTGGTTAGGAAGATTGAAATAGTGCCGTAAATTGCCGCATCAACTCGCCAAGTCCAGGTGCCTTTGGAAAACTGGTTTTCTACGAAACGCGTCAGGCTGGACTGTTACTTTGTGATGGAGAGTTGTGATTTCTCGCTGAGCGTTACAATAAAGATTGTTGGCTACAGAACCTACCTGTTGTGAGGCCTCTCTCTCCTTTGTGGGCAAACTGCTGGATATTGTTAGCGGCTGGCCTGAGCCGCAGAAGGGGCTCAGCCGCTGTGTCAGCGTTCCAGCAGCGAAGCTAATCGACGCCACTGCATCTGGCAGCAGGAACCTGGTATTGAGAGCAATATTGGCATCAGCGGGACTTGCGCTTTACACCACCACCCACTGTTGGTTTTATTAGGCTAAAATAGGGTTGATACAATGACAAGCTCACAGAAGAAATACAAGGCGCTACATGTACCATCATGGTCCAGCAGTTGCCGTGCCCACTGGGTGTGGTTAGGAAGATTAAAATAGTGCCAAGTCCAGGTACCTTTGCAAAAGTGGTTTTCTACGAAACGCGTCAGGCTGGACTGTTACTTTGTGATGCAGAGTTGTGATTCCTCGCTGAACACACCAATAAAGATTGTTGGCTACAGAACCTACCTGTTGTGAGGCCTCTCCCTCCTTTGCAGGCATACTGCTGGATATTGTTAGCGGCTGGCCTGAGCCGCGGAAGGGGCCCAGGCACTGTGTCAGCATTCCAGCAGCGACCCCAATCGACGCCGCTACATCTAGCAGCAGGAACCTGTTATTGAGAGCAATATTGGCATCAAAGGGGACTTGCGCTTTACACCACCACCCACTGTTGGTTTTATTAGGCTAAAATAGGGTTGATGCAATGACAAGCTCACAGATGAAATACAAGTCACTACATGTACCATCATGCTCCAGCAGTGGCTGCGCTCACTGGGCTTGGTTAGAAAGATTGAAATAGTGCCGTAAATTGCCGCATCAACTCGCCAAGTCTAGGTGCCTTTGAAAAAGTGGTTTTCTATGAAACGCGTCAGGCTGGACTGTTACTTTGTGATGCAGAGTTGTGATTCCTCGCTGAGCGCTCCAATAAAGATTGTTGGCCACAGAACCTACCTTTTGTGAGGCCTCTCCTTCCTTTGCGGGCAAACTGTTGGATATTGTTAGCGGCTGGCCTAAGCCGCGGAAGGGGCCCAGGTGCTGTGCCAGCGTTCCAGCAGCGACGCCAATCGACGCCGCTGCATCTGGAAGCAGGAACCTGTTATTGAGAGCAATATTGGGATCAGAGGGGACTTGCGCTTTACACCACCACCCACTGTTGGTTTTATTAGGCTAAAATAGGGTTGATGCAATGACAAGCTCACAGATGAAATACAAGTCACTACATGTACGATCATGCTCCAGCAGTGGCTGCGCCCACTGGGTGTGGTTAGGAAGATTGAAATAGTGCCGTAAATTGCCGCATCAACTCGCCAAGTCCAGGCGCCTTTGGAAAACTGGTTTTCTACGAAACGCGTCAGGCTGGACTTTTACTTTGTGATGCAGAGTTGTGATTCCTCGCTGAGCGCTCCAATAAAGATTGTTGGCTACAGAACCTACCTGTTTTGAGGCCTCTCCCTCCTATGCAGGAAAACTGTTGGATGTTGTTAGCGGCTGGCCTGAGCCGCGGAAGGGGCCCAGGCACTGTGTCAGCGTTCCAGCAGCGATGCCAATCGACGCCACTGAATCTGGCAGCAGGAACCTGGTATTGAGAGCAATATTGGCATCAGCAGGGACTTGCGCTTTACACCACCACCCAATGTTGGTTTTACTTAGGCTAAAATAGGATTGATGCAATGACAAGCTCACAGAAGAAATACAAGGCACTACGTGTACCATCATGCTCCAGCAGTGGCTGCGCCCACTGGGTGTGGTTAAGAAGATTGAAATAGTGCCGTAAACTGCTGCATCAACTCGTCAAGTCCAGGTCCCTTTGAAAAAGTGGTTTTCTACGAAACGCTTCAGGCTGGACTGTTACTTTGTGATGCAGAGTTGTGATTCCTCGCTGAGCGCTCCAATAAAGATTGTTGGCTACAGAACCTACCTGTTGTGAGGCCTCTCATTCCTTTGCGGGCAAACTGTTGGATTTATATATATATATGGCGGACGGAGTGATGCACTTGACTGAATAAAGCAAGCAAATTTACCTCACTGGGTCCGGTTCGTTATTTTGCAGCAAGCTGTCAGAAAAAACGGAGTTCCAGTAATATATATATATATATATATATATAATTATATATATATATATATATATATATATATATATATATATATATATATATATATATATATATATATATATATATATATATATATATATTCACTGAAAAAACCATAGGTTATAGACCATATATAGTTAGGGATTAACATTTACAAAACCTTATTTTACTCGCACAAAACCATTGAAATTCGCATATATAGTTAGTTGCACTAACTATATATCGCGCACCCGCAATACACTGCTGATGATGTCACATATTACATCATTCATGACATGGTCAGTGACATCACTGATGACATCACTGATGACATCTCAAATGACATTACTGATGACATCACTGATGACATCTCAAATGACATCACTGATGACATCACTGATGACATCTCATTTGACATTACTGATCACATCACTGATGACATCATTCATGTGATAATACGATGAACCTCTTCAGACTCTAATATAACCTTAGATACACTCATTGTAAACAGACACTCACAGACTGTCACTCATCCATGGAGTTACTCACACACCTAGTCAGTCATGCAAATAATCAATCACACCTCCATTTCCTCAACTATACAGTTATACACACCTTACTTATTCAAACATATACTAACACATATTTACTCTCTTATACAATCCCTGATACAAGTTCACAATGATCCATACAGCCACTCACACATTCACTGGCTTTTATGCACAGTTATTTATATATGTCAACTCTCACATGTACTGTGTTTTACATATGTACTTACTTTGACATGTAGCACTGAGATATCCATTCACTCACCAATACACTCATGCACACAGTCAACCGCCCATACAGGTGTTTCCACATGCACTTTTGAACCCATACATCTAGTGAATCAACTACTCACACATCTATGCACAGAGTCATACACCTCCCAGCCACCCACACACACACTCAGTCTCCCATACAAATACTTGGGCAACCAATCAATAACCCATATAGTTACTCATATAGCTCCTGATCAACACATGCAGCAGTTTACAGAACAACAGACATAATGATGCACAAATTAAGACAGTTTAGTCACTAACCCATGCACTCAGTGAGACACATTTAATCACTCACTCATACAGTCAGTCATGCACCTACTAAATACTTCATTCAGACACTTATACATCCACTCATTCTTCAATATGTAAGACATATTTTAACTTTACAGAAACATACAGTCACTGGATGTTGTCATCAGTGATGTCATCAGTGATGTCATTTGAGATGTCATCAGTGATGTCATCAGTGATGTCACTGACCATGTCATGAATGATGGAATATGTGACACGATCAGCAGTGGATTGCGGGTGCGCGATATATAGTTAGTGCAACTAACTATATATGCGAATTTCAATGGTTTTGTGCGAGTAAAATAAGGTTTTGTAAATGCTAATCCCTAACTATATATGGTCTATAACCTATGGTTTTTTCAGTGAATTTTCAAGGTTTTGTAAATGCTAATTCCTAACTATATATGGTCTATAACCTATGGTTTTTTCAGTGAATTTCAATTTTTTTTAATAGCAAATATCAAAAGCTGTAAAATGTATTCTTATTCTAATTCCAAAATATATTTTATATTTTTGTAATATAATTTTTTTATTTATATATTTTTTTAAATATTTTTTTTTTGTTTCGCTGCCAGTCCGCGAACCGGGCAGCTTCCCGTTAGCTTCATTTTGTTCCGCGACCCGGTCCGCGAACCGGTACACGTTCCGTTAGCGCAACTACCGCGTTAGAAAGCAACATCGTGACGCGTTGCGTAAGCGCACTGAAAAAACCACAGGTTTCAGCCACGTTATAGTTAAAAATTAGCATTTAAAAAACCTTAGAAATTCACTTAAAAAACATAGGTTTCACACACGTTATACTTAAAAATTAGCATTTAAAAAACCTTAGAAATTCACTGAAAAACCATAGGTTTCACTATAGGTGTCACACATGTTATAGTTAGCTGGACATTTCACTCATACAAAACCATTGAAAGTCCCCTGTTATAGTTAACTATAACTCGCGTGCCCCCAATGCACTGCTGATCATGTCAGATATTACATCACTCATGACATGGTCAGTGACATCACTCATGACATCACTAATGACATCTCAAATGACATCACTGCGCTTTACACCACCACCCACTGTTGGTTTTATTAGGCTAAAATAGGGTTGATGCAATGACAAGCTCACAGAAGAAATACAAGGCACTACCTGTACCATCATGCTGCAGCAGTGGCCGCGCCCACTGGGTGTGGTTAGGAAGACTGAAATGGTGCCGTAAATTGCCGCATCAACTCGCCAAGTCCAGGTGCCTTCGAAAAAGTGGTTTTCTATGAAACGCGTCAGGCTGGACTGTTACTTTGTGATGCAGAGTTGTGATTCCTCGCTGAGCGCTCCAATAAAGATTGTTGGCTATAGAACCTACCTGTTGTGAGGCCTCTCCCTCCTTTGCGGGCAAACTGTTGGATATTGTTAGCACCTGGCCTGAACCGCGGAAGGGGCCCAGGCGCTGTGTCAGCGTTCCAGCAGCTACGCCAATCGACGACACTGCATCTGGCAGCAGGAACCTGTTATTGAGAGCAATATTAGCATCAGCGGGGACTTGCGCTTTACCCACCACCCACTGTTGGTTTTATTAGGCTAAAATAGGGTTGATGGAATGACAAGCTCACAGAAGAATTACAAGGCACTCCATACACCATCATGCTCCAGCAGTGACCGCGCCCACTGGGTGTGGTTAGGAAGATTGTATTAGTGCCGTAAATTGCCGCATCAACTCGCCAAGTCCAGGTGCTTTTGAAAAAGTGGTTTTCAACGAAACACGTCAAGCTGGACTGTTACTTTGTGATGCAGAGTTGTGATTCATCGCTGAGCACTCCAATAAAGATTGTTGGCTACATAACCTACCTGTTGTGAGGCCTCTCCCTCCTTTGCGGGCAAACTGTTGGATATTGTTAGCGGCTGGCCTGACCAGCAGAAGGGGCCAAGGCCCTGTGTCAGTGTTCCAGCAGCGACGCCAATCGACGACGCTGCACTTGGCAGCAGGAACCTGTTATTGAGAGCAATATTGGTATCAGCGGGGACTTGCTCTTTACACAACCACCCACTGTTGGTTTTATTAGGCTAAAATAGGGTTGATGCAATGAAAAGCTCACAGAGGAAATACAAGTCACTACATGTACGATCATGCTCCAGCAGTGGCTGCGCCCACTGGGTGTGGTTAGGAAGATTGAAATAGTGCCGTAAACTGCCGCATCAACTCACCAAGTCCAGGTGCCTTTGGAAAACTGGTTTTCTACGAAACGCGTCAGGCTGGACTTTTACTTTGTGATGCAGAGTTGTGATTCCTCACTGAGCGCTCCAATAAAGATTGTTGGCTATAGAACCTACCTGTTTTGATGCCTCTCCCTCCTATGCGGGAAAACTGTTGTATATTGTTAGCGGCTGGCCTGAGCCACGGAAGGGGCCCAGGCACTGTGTCAGTGTTCCAGCAGCGACACCAATCGACGCTGCTGCATCTGGCAGCAGGAACCCGTTATTGAGAGCAATATTGGCATCAGCAGAGACTTGCGCTTTAAAACACCACCCACTGTTGGTTTTATTTAGGCTAAAATAGGATTGATGCGATGACAAGCTCACAGAAGAAATACAAGGCACTACATGTACCATCATGCTCCAGCAGTGGCCACGCCCATTGGGAGTGGTTAGGAAGATTTAAATAGTGCTGTAAATTGCTGCATCAACTCGTCAAGTCCAGGTGCCTTTGAAAAAGTGGTTTTCTACGAAACGCTTCAGGCTGGACTGTTACTTTGTGATGCAGAGTTATGATTCCTCGCTGAGCGCTCCAATAAAGATTGTTGGCTACAGTACCTATCTGTTGTGAGGCCTCTTCCTCCTTTGCGGGCAAACTGTTGGATATTGTTAGCATCTGGCCTGACCAGCGGAAGGGGCCAAGGCCCAGTGTCAGTGATCCATCAGCTACGCCAATCGACGCCACTGCATCTGGCAGCAATAACCTGTTATTGAGAGCAATGTTGGCATCAGCGGGACTTGCGCTTTACCCACCACCCACTGTTGGTTTTATTAGGCTAAAATAGGGTTGATGGAATGACAAGCTCACAGAAGAATTACAAGGCACTACATACACCATCATGCTCCAGCAGTGACCGCGCCCACTGGGTGTGGTTAGGAAGATTGAAATAGTGCCGTAAATTGCCGCATCAACTCGCCAAGTCCAGGTGCTTTTGAAAAAGTGGTTTTCTACGAAACACGTCAAGCTGGACTGTAACTTTGTGATGCAGAGTTGTGATTCATCGCTGAGCACTCCAATAAAGATTGTTGGCTACATAACCTACCTTTTGGGAGGCCTCTCCCTCCTTTGCGGGCAAACTGTTGGATATTGTTAGCGGCTGGCTTGACCAGCGGAAGGGGCCAAGGCCCAATGTCAGTGTTCCAGCAGCGACGCCAATCGACGACGCTGCACTTGGCAGCAGGAACCTGTTATTGAGAGCAATATTGGCATCAGCGGGGACTTGCTCTTTACACAACCACCCACTGTTGGTTTTATTAGGCTAAAATAGGGTTGATGCAATGAAAAGCTCACAGAGGAAATACAAGTCACTACATGTACGATCATGCTCCAGCAGTGGCTGCGCCCACTGGGTGTGGTTAGGAAGATTGAAATAGTGCCGTAAACTGCCGCATCAACTCACCAAGTCCAGGTGCCTTTGGAAAACTGGTTTTCTACGAAACGCGTCAGGCTGGACTTTTACTTTGTGATGCAGAGTTGTGATTCCTCACTGAGCGCTCCAATAAAGATTGTTGGCTATAGAACCTACCTGTTTTGATGCCTCTCCCTCCTATGCGGGAAAACTGTTGTATATTGTTAGCGGCTGGCCTGAGCCACGGAAGGGGCCCAGGCACTGTGTCAGTGTTCCAGCAGCGACACCAATCGACGCTGCTGCATCTGGCAGCAGGAACCCGTTATTGAGAGCAATATTGGCATCAGCAGAGACTTGCGCTTTAAAACACCACCCACTGTTGGTTTTATTTAGGCTAAAATAGGATTGATGCGATGACAAGCTCACAGAAGAAATACAAGGCACTACATGTACCATCATGCTCCAGCAGTGGCCACGCCCATTGGGAGTGGTTAGGAAGATTTAAATAGTGCTGTAAATTGCTGCATCAACTCGTCAAGTCCAGGTGCCTTTGAAAAAGTGGTTTTCTACGAAACGCTTCAGGCTGGACTGTTACTTTGTGATGCAGAGTTATGATTCCTCGCTGAGCGCTCCAATAAAGATTGTTGGCTACAGTACCTATCTGTTGTGAGGCCTCTTCCTCCTTTGCGGGCAAACTGTTGGATATTGTTAGCATCTGGCCTGACCAGCGGAAGGGGCCAAGGCCCAGTGTCAGTGATCCATCAGCTACGCCAATCGACGCCACTGCATCTGGCAGCAATAACCTGTTATTGAGAGCAATGTTGGCATCAGCGGGGACTTGCGCTTTACCCACCACCCACTGTTGGTTTTATTAGGCTAAAATAGGGTTGATGGAATGACAAGCTCACAGAAGAATTACAAGGCACTACATACACCATCATGCTCCAGCAGTGACCGCGCCCACTGGGTGTGGTTAGGAAGATTGAAATAGTGCCGTAAATTGCCGCATCAACTCGCCAAGTCCAGGTGCTTTTGAAAAAGTGGTTTTCTACGAAACACGTCAAGCTGGACTGTAACTTTGTGATGCAGAGTTGTGATTCATCGCTGAGCACTCCAATAAAGATTGTTGGCTACATAACCTACCTGTTGGGAGGCCTCTCCCTCCTTTGCGGGCAAACTGTTGGATATTGTTAGCGGCTGGCTTGACCAGCGGAAGGGGCCAAGGCCCAATGTCAGTGTTCCAGCAGCGACGCCAATCGACGACGCTGCACTTGGCAGCAGGAACCTGTTATTGAGAGCAATATTGGCATCAGCGGGGACTTGCTCTTTACACAACCACCCACTGTTGGTTTTATTAGGCTAAAATAGGGTTGATGCAATGAAAAGCTCACAGAAGAAATACAAGGCACTACATGTACCATCATGCTCCAGCAGTGGCCGCGCCCACTGGGTGTGGTTAGGAAGATTGAAATAATGTCGTAAACTGCCGCATCAACTCTCCGAGTCCAGGTGCCTTTCAAAAAGTGGTTTTCTACGAAACGCCTCAGGCTGGACTCTTACTTTGTGATGCAGAGTTGTGATTCCTCTCTGAGCGCTCCAATAAAGATTGTTGGCTACAGAACCTACCTTTTGTGAGGCCTCCCCCTCCTTTGCGGGCAAACTGTTGGATATTGTTCGCGGCTGGCTTGAGCCGCGGAAGGGGCTTAGGCGCTGTGTCAGCGTTCCAACAGCGACGCCAATCGACGCCGCTGCATCTGGCAGCAGGAACCTGTTATTGAGAGCAATATTGGCATCAACGGGGACTTGCGCTTTACACCACCACCCACTGTTGGTTTTATTAGGCTAAAATAGGGTTGATGCAATGACAGGCTCACAGAAGCTACACAAGGCACTACATGTACCATTATGCTCCAGCAGAGGCAGCACCCACTGGGTGTGGTAAGGAAGATTGAAATAGTGCCGTAAATTGCTGCATCAACTCGCCAAGTCCAGGTGCCTTTGAAAAAGTGGTTTTCTACGAAACGCGTCAGGCTGGACTTTTACTTTGTTATGCAGAGTCGTGATTCCTCGCTGAGCGTTCCAAAAAAGATTGTTGGCTACAGAACCTACATGTTGTGAGGCCTCTCCTTCCTTTGCGGGCAAACTGTTGGATATTGTTAGCGGCTGGCCTGAGCTGCAGAAGGGGCCCAGCCGCTGTGTCAGTGTTGCAGCAGCGACGCCAATCGACGCCGCTGCATCTGGCAGCAGGAACCTGTTATTGAGAGCAATATTGGCATCAGCGGGGACTTGCGCTTTTTTACCACCATCCACTGTTGGTTTTATTAGGCTAAAATAGGGTTGATACAATGACAAGCTCACAGAAGAAATACAAGGCACTACATGTACCATCATGCTCCAGCAGTTGCCGTGCCTACTGGGTGTGGTTAGGAAGATTAAAACAGTGCCGTAAATTGCAGCATCAACTCGCCAAGTCCAGGTGCCTTTGAAAAAGTGGTTTTCTACGAAACGCATTAGGCTGGACTGTTACTTTGTTATGCAGAGTTGTGATTCCTCGCTGAGTGCACCTATAAAGATTGTTGGCTACAGAACCTACCTGTTGTTAGGCCTCTCCCTCCTTTGCAGGCAAACTGCTGGATATTTTTAGCGGCTGGCCTGAACCGCGTTAGGGGCCCAGACGCTGTGTCAGCATTCCAGCAGTGACGCCAATCAACGCCGCTGCATCTGGAAGCAGGAACCTGTTATAGAGAGCAATATTGGCATCAGCGGAGACTTGCGCTTTACACCACCACCCACTGTTGGTTTTATTAGGCTAAAATAGGGTTGATGCAATGACAAGCTCACAGATGAAATACAAGTCACTACATGTACCATCATGCTCCAGCAGTGGCTGCGCCCACTGGGTGTGGTTAGGAAGATTGAAATAGTGCCGTAAATTGCCGCATCAACTCGCCAAGTCCAGGTGCCTTTGGAAAACTGGTTTTCTACGAAACGCGTCAGGCTGGACTGTTACTTTGTGATGGAGAGTTGTGATTTCTCGCTGAGCGTTACAATAAAGATTGTTGGCTACAGAACCTACCTGTTGTGAGGCCTCTCTCTCCTTTGTGGGCAAACTGCTGGATATTGTTAGCGGCTGGCCTGAGCCGCAGAAGGGGCTCAGCCGCTGTGTCAGCGTTCCAGCAGCGAAGCTAATCGACGCCACTGCATCTGGCAGCAGGAACCTGGTATTGAGAGCAATATTGGCATCAGCGGGACTTGCGCTTTACACCACCACCCACTGTTGGTTTTATTAGGCTAAAATAGGGTTGATACAATGACAAGCTCACAGAAGAAATACAAGGCGCTACATGTACCATCATGGTCCAGCAGTTGCCGTGCCCACTGGGTGTGGTTAGGAAGATTAAAATAGTGCCAAGTCCAGGTACCTTTGCAAAAGTGGTTTTCTACGAAACGCGTCAGGCTGGACTGTTACTTTGTGATGCAGAGTTGTGATTCCTCGCTGAACACACCAATAAAGATTGTTGGCTACAGAACCTACCTGTTGTGAGGCCTCTCCCTCCTTTGCAGGCATACTGCTGGATATTGTTAGCGGCTGGCCTGAGCCGCGGAAGGGGCCCAGGCACTGTGTCAGCATTCCAGCAGCGACCCCAATCGACGCCGCTACATCTAGCAGCAGGAACCTGTTATTGAGAGCAATATTGGCATCAAAGGGGACTTGCGCTTTACACCACCACCCACTGTTGGTTTTATTAGGCTAAAATAGGGTTGATGCAATGACAAGCTCACAGATGAAATACAAGTCACTACATGTACCATCATGCTCCAGCAGTGGCTGCGCTCACTGGGCTTGGTTAGAAAGATTGAAATAGTGCCGTAAATTGCCGCATCAACTCGCCAAGTCTAGGTGCCTTTGAAAAAGTGGTTTTCTATGAAACGCGTCAGGCTGGACTGTTACTTTGTGATGCAGAGTTGTGATTCCTCGCTGAGCGCTCCAATAAAGATTGTTGGCCACAGAACCTACCTTTTGTGAGGCCTCTCCTTCCTTTGCGGGCAAACTGTTGGATATTGTTAGCGGCTGGCCTAAGCCGCGGAAGGGGCCCAGGTGCTGTGCCAGCGTTCCAGCAGCGACGCCAATCGACGCCGCTGCATCTGGAAGCAGGAACCTGTTATTGAGAGCAATATTGGGATCAGAGGGGACTTGCGCTTTACACCACCACCCACTGTTGGTTTTATTAGGCTAAAATAGGGTTGATGCAATGACAAGCTCACAGATGAAATACAAGTCACTACATGTACGATCATGCTCCAGCAGTGGCTGCGCCCACTGGGTGTGGTTAGGAAGATTGAAATAGTGCCGTAAATTGCCGCATCAACTCGCCAAGTCCAGGCGCCTTTGGAAAACTGGTTTTCTACGAAACGCGTCAGGCTGGACTTTTACTTTGTGATGCAGAGTTGTGATTCCTCGCTGAGCGCTCCAATAAAGATTGTTGGCTACAGAACCTACCTGTTTTGAGGCCTCTCCCTCCTATGCAGGAAAACTGTTGGATGTTGTTAGCGGCTGGCCTGAGCCGCGGAAGGGGCCCAGGCACTGTGTCAGCGTTCCAGCAGCGATGCCAATCGACGCCACTGAATCTGGCAGCAGGAACCTGGTATTGAGAGCAATATTGGCATCAGCAGGGACTTGCGCTTTACACCACCACCCAATGTTGGTTTTACTTAGGCTAAAATAGGATTGATGCAATGACAAGCTCACAGAAGAAATACAAGGCACTACGTGTACCATCATGCTCCAGCAGTGGCTGCGCCCACTGGGTGTGGTTAAGAAGATTGAAATAGTGCCGTAAACTGCTGCATCAACTCGTCAAGTCCAGGTCCCTTTGAAAAAGTGGTTTTCTACGAAACGCTTCAGGCTGGACTGTTACTTTGTGATGCAGAGTTGTGATTCCTCGCTGAGCGCTCCAATAAAGATTGTTGGCTACAGAACCTACCTGTTGTGAGGCCTCTCATTCCTTTGCGGGCAAACTGTTGGATTTATATATATATATGGCGGACGGAGTGATGCACTTGACTGAATAAAGCAAGCAAATTTACCTCACTGGGTCCGGTTCGTTATTTTGCAGCAAGCTGTCAGAAAAAACGGAGTTCCAGTAATATATATATATATATATATATATAATTATATATATATATATATATATATATATATATATATATATATATATATATATATATATATATATATATATATATATATATATATATATTCACTGAAAAAACCATAGGTTATAGACCATATATAGTTAGGGATTAACATTTACAAAACCTTATTTTACTCGCACAAAACCATTGAAATTCGCATATATAGTTAGTTGCACTAACTATATATCGCGCACCCGCAATACACTGCTGATGATGTCACATATTACATCATTCATGACATGGTCAGTGACATCACTGATGACATCACTGATGACATCTCAAATGACATTACTGATGACATCACTGATGACATCTCAAATGACATCACTGATGACATCACTGATGACATCTCATTTGACATTACTGATCACATCACTGATGACATCATTCATGTGATAATACGATGAACCTCTTCAGACTCTAATATAACCTTAGATACACTCATTGTAAACAGACACTCACAGACTGTCACTCATCCATGGAGTTACTCACACACCTAGTCAGTCATGCAAATAATCAATCACACCTCCATTTCCTCAACTATACAGTTATACACACCTTACTTATTCAAACATATACTAACACATATTTACTCTCTTATACAATCCCTGATACAAGTTCACAATGATCCATACAGCCACTCACACATTCACTGGCTTTTATGCACAGTTATTTATATATGTCAACTCTCACATGTACTGTGTTTTACATATGTACTTACTTTGACATGTAGCACTGAGATATCCATTCACTCACCAATACACTCATGCACACAGTCAACCGCCCATACAGGTGTTTCCACATGCACTTTTGAACCCATACATCTAGTGAATCAACTACTCACACATCTATGCACAGAGTCATACACCTCCCAGCCACCCACACACACACTCAGTCTCCCATACAAATACTTGGGCAACCAATCAATAACCCATATAGTTACTCATATAGCTCCTGATCAACACATGCAGCAGTTTACAGAACAACAGACATAATGATGCACAAATTAAGACAGTTTAGTCACTAACCCATGCACTCAGTGAGACACATTTAATCACTCACTCATACAGTCAGTCATGCACCTACTAAATACTTCATTCAGACACTTATACATCCACTCATTCTTCAATATGTAAGACATATTTTAACTTTACAGAAACATACAGTCACTGGATGTTGTCATCAGTGATGTCATCAGTGATGTCATTTGAGATGTCATCAGTGATGTCATCAGTGATGTCACTGACCATGTCATGAATGATGGAATATGTGACACGATCAGCAGTGGATTGCGGGTGCGCGATATATAGTTAGTGCAACTAACTATATATGCGAATTTCAATGGTTTTGTGCGAGTAAAATAAGGTTTTGTAAATGCTAATCCCTAACTATATATGGTCTATAACCTATGGTTTTTTCAGTGAATTTTCAAGGTTTTGTAAATGCTAATTCCTAACTATATATGGTCTATAACCTATGGTTTTTTCAGTGAATTTCAATTTTTTTTAATAGCAAATATCAAAAGCTGTAAAATGTATTCTTATTCTAATTCCAAAATATATTTTATATTTTTGTAATATAATTTTTTTATTTATATATTTTTTTAAATATTTTTTTTTTGTTTCGCTGCCAGTCCGCGAACCGGGCAGCTTCCCGTTAGCTTCATTTTGTTCCGCGACCCGGTCCGCGAACCGGTACACGTTCCGTTAGCGCAACTACCGCGTTAGAAAGCAACATCGTGACGCGTTGCGTAAGCGCCACGTATCACGTTACCGCGTAATGCGTCTTATGATGCGCCGCGTTAGCGCACCCAGAAGCGCTCCGGAACGCGAACCGAGGCGCGAAGCGCAGCGCCCCGGAAGCGATCCGGGGCGCGGCGCGGAGCACGTAACGTAAGCATAACAGGTCATGTGACTTGTTTATAAAACTTTTCATTGGTTCATTTTACTTTTGGTTTCCTAATGATGGAAGGCTTGGTCATATGACCTAAAAATAACACTTTTCATTGGTTTAGAACATTTTTTTTCCCAAATGGTGAAAGCCCCACCTTTTTTCCTCACTCTGACTTTCATTTTTATGAGAGAAAGACCTTATTTGAATACCATAGAAATGGCTTCATTGATTGCTGCAGCTGGTGGACCCCCACCACCACCACAACCTCCTAGGAAGAGAGGACCACCTCCTCAGGTCATCCTACAACAAGAGGAGGAAGAAGAGGAAGAAGAGGAAGAGGAGCAAGGGACAGGGAGGTTTTTATCTGAACAGCCAAGGAGGTCCCATGTTAAAGAAAGTTATATTTGGCAATTTTTTTCAATTCCCCCGGAATAAAAAAAGGTAAATGCCCGGTATGTTACCTGCCTGATTTGTAAAAATTAACTGTCCAGAGGAACAGAAAAAAAATACAGTTATGGAAATTATACCATGCATCGCCATATGGAAAGGTGGCACCCTATAAATTACAGTGCTGCACAACTACGTGATCTGGTGGATAACCCCGACCTGTGGCCAGTACATCCATCAATGAAGAGGTAGTGACGGGACCAGAGGCGAGGGAGATGGTCCCAAATATCCAAATGAAATTTGGCAATGTGAAGCACGTATGCATTTTTTGTGGCCAACTCATTTGCTTCAGAGAGAGCAGCATAAACTTACTTAATAAAGCAATTGACAATCACAAATGTGCAAAACGCCCCAGGAAATAAATTATATATTTTTTTGTTGCTCCTGTTGAGCCCTTCATAATGAATCATTTTTGTTTCTCCCCCCCATCAAAAAAAACAAAAAAAATATAAAACCGTTCAAAAAATACAACAACAAAAAAATGTTCAGAAAAATAATAAAAAAAATATAAAACAACAAAAATAATTTAAAAAAAGTTCTTTTCAGAGCTACCTCCCCTTTATAAGAATTTGCTAGAATGTTTAGCACTCTTACAACCTCTATTTCTTTTGGTTTGCTTCCCGGTTCGCGCGCCGGTACGCGAACCGGAAGCGAACTCAAAATTATTTTTTTTTTTTAAAAAGAAGAGTAAGTAAACTGAGAGTAATGTTAAAAGAAAGACAGTTAGAGGGAGTAACACAGAGATACTGTTTAAAGAGGGACTGAGAACAGGAATGGAAAGAGTAGAGTAAAAAAAGTAATAGAAAAAGGAATGAGGGAAGTAGCAAAGGCAGGAAACTGAGGGTTAAAGAAATGAAGCAGTGGAAGTAATAAAAGTTAAATGTGAAAGAGATGTAACAGAATGAGTACTAAACACTTACCTTATAATTACCGTTAACTTAGTCACGTGTTATTTTTATACTTTCAATCTGTGAATGAGAGAACAAAAATTTTTAAATTGATAGAAAGTAGTAGCAAGATGAGTACATATTAAAAATCACAATTCAAAGTACAGAATTAATTATACATATTAAATGGTTTATTTTAGCTGTTCTCAGAATATATCAAATTTCACTGAAAACAGTGAGTTGAAGGTATTCATCACATAACAGCGGGGAAAAAAAAACACAATCAAAATGACTGTGTTTAAAAAACCCATATAATATGATCAATCAGAAATCAGAATTCCTCAAAAGTAACTTAATTTCCATGACGTCAAAGGGTGTCCTATGAACAGCTTATACTCTGTTGTGCTGTTATTATTTTCTGCCCGCCACTTTCTGAAAGATAAGCTCTATCGTTTTAAGAAAAATGAGACATACAAAGCAATTTAAAACAGCACACTAAATTACAACAACACCTAGAATCATTATAATCCAGTTACCTACCCTAAATTCTCACTTCTGAAAACAAGTCAAAAGGCAACATTGCTTCATACTCAATTGGTAATGTTTGCTGAAAGACTAGCCTTTTTTATATTTCAAATAAGCTGTGTAATATCCTGATGTTGTCAAAGGACCATCATAATATATAATAGCTGCAGTTACAAATGTTCTTCCTGAAATCGATGACTGTGTAGCCAAAACATTTTTAATTAGACTTGACAACTTATTTACATCCGGTTTATATAGTTGGAATTGTAAAATGACATTTCACCGATAAGTTTCTATAAATAATGTAGACAGCATTACAGACTTACATCACCTCTACTCCTTCTTTTGATCTGCTGCTTGAATTAGCTTATTAAAAAAACAATGTTCGCTCTGTGCTACACTTATCCACAAGGTTATATAGTGTAGGAGCCATTAGAACGTCTTGAAATTCCTCAGAACAAATCCCGAGATTCCTTTCCTAAAATTTTGGTTGTAAGAACACCAGGTAAGAATTTTGAAGGTGAAAAGGCAATCTTTTTTTGAAAGTTAAAACAGAATCATTGCAGAATGACCAGCCATTTCCAGACTTCAAATAAGTTGTGTAATGTCCTGATGTTGTTGAAGGACCCTCATGATATATAATTGCTGCAGTTAGAAAAGTCCTTCCTGATATTGACAACTGAGAAGCTACACAATTTGTAATTAAAGTTGTCAATTTTGTTCCATCAGGCCTACATCGTTGGAACATTAAAATGACATACTGGCCATATCTTCGTATAAATAATGTGGACAGCATTGCACTTACATTGGCTACACTCCATGTTTTGATCGGCTGCTTTTACTAGCTTATTAAAGGATACTGATTTAGTGTCTGGCAAAGTTAAATATATAAATCTTTCTGAGTCTACACTAGTAATACTTGATAACGTACAATTCTCGCAGTCATGCTGCCATTGATAAGAAAGGCCAAACAGATGATCTACATCTACACCTTCATCTTGCAATACATTAAGCATATACATTAAAAACTCCTGACAATCTTGCTGAATATTTTGAGAGAATTGTGTTTGACCTGAACATTCGTCTAACAGATTTCGAATTTCAGACACACTTTCTACTCTTGTTCTATCAGCACTACATTTCTCTAACACAGAATTCAACAAACAGCAAAAACTTTGATCCGAATTGATCACAATCTGTTCTTTTAAAGTTTCTAGAGAAAAGACAACATTAACCACTACATTAGCATAGCAGTTCACACCAGAACTATTTTCAAATTGAAAACCAACAACCTCTTCAACAGAAATCATTTTCTTTCTGCTTACAATTTTGGGTTCATCGACTTTTGGTCTTTTTTCTACAACCTCCCTACTATTAGTGACATTTCTTCATTTCCGGCCTACCACACGTTTCTCAAACAAAGGATATTGAGGCAAATGTGGCGCATACTCTCTTCTTAACCTATTGTATTCCATAACACAATCTAGATCCGCACAAATGTTTGTGACATCACACTCAATCAAGTACATACCCGATAAAGTTCTGACTCGTGACAATGCTACATAAGCCATACCCTCCTTGAACACAGAACTGCCAATATTCACCAAAGCACTGTCTACACTTAAACCTTGTGATTTATGGATTGTCACCGCATATGCCAAGCAACCAGGAAATTGCTTACGGCGAACATATAAGTCTTTTACAAGCAGAAACCTAGCTGTGCAACGACCAATTAGCTGTACTTCCTCAATGCCATCAATTTTAATTTTTAAAAATTCAATTCTATCCCTATTTCTGTATTTCTCAGAATCAACAACATTACCTATTGATCCATTTACCAGACCTCTTTCAACATGTAAATTTCTTCTCAAAATGATACGGCAATTTAAGCACACATTCAGAGTCTTTTCAAAACCAGCAGTTTTAGATATAGTCTTCTCTAATGAATCCAATTTAGATTTCAAATTCTCAGACAAAACAATTGTTGCACCCACATGCTCTATTCTGTCAATAGCTTCCAGTTTCACAATCTCTTGGTTCTCTAAATTCAACATTTTGTTGTTGAAGATGGAACATTCTGCAAGAGTTGGCATCAAACATATTCCAGATTTCTTCTCAGTAATTTTATGAAAAATATTCTCTGGCAGAACGTCTTCTTCTGGAAACAAATTTGACAGTAATCGTGCATGTAAAGCTTCTTTCCCACGCTCAGTCACTTTCCCGATTCTAACATCTTGTAGAATATTCTTGTAATCTTCATCCTTCGCCTGACGCATATTTTCACGAAGCTCAGCATAGCTGAAGTTTAACCATATGTTAACGTTGCCAATGCTCCCTAGGCACTTCCTGGTATCTTCATGCGTAAGCAGTTTAAACACTGGTTGTCCTTTCACTGGTGTCAGCTGCAGAAGATCACCGAAAACAATGATGTGTTTGCCACCAAATAACACATCATACTCTGTTTTAAGAACTTCCTGCATTCTCAAATGCACAAAGGCAAGCATGACATTGGAAACCATGCTTACTTCGTCAATGATAAGAAGTTTCATCTTCTTCAGGACTCTAGATACTTCACAACAAGCATCTCCCGATAACTTGTGGTATTGTAATTTGTTATCATGCTCCACTGGCAGCATCAGTAGACGATGCAAAGTAATACCTTTAATATTATGTGCTGCCAGTCCAGTTGGAGCGGTGACAACACAAGACAGCGATGACTCAGTCCTTTTCTGCAAATAACATGAAATTGCTTTAATGAGGAAACTTTTTCCAGTTCCTGCTTCTCCACTCACGTACAATCGGATAGGCTTCAACGACGTACATGAGCACTGTTTCTTCTCATGACTTAATCCATGATCAATTTGGTTGGTAACTTCATCATATATTTTCCTCTGCTCAACGTTAAGTTGTCTTTCTAAATCTTTTAAGTTAACCACATCCTCCTGAGCATGTGCCATGGCTCTTTCCACTTCAATCATGGCAGTGGCAGCTTCATTTTCAATAACTGGTCCTCCTATTGGATCCTGACTCAATGAAACAGAACTCTGACTGTCCTGAGAACTGTCTCTAGCAATCTCGGCTGCTATTGTTGCTTCCTGCTCGATTTCTGCATTCAACATTTCTAGATATTTTGGGAAAGCAGGACATTCTATGGACTCCTTGGCTGCATTGAAAGAGTCTTCGTAGCAGAGGAAATCTCCAAGCAGTTCCTCTTCTGCACGCCAAGGCTTGAAAAGTTGCAAAAGAGCTAAATAGAAAAACTCTTTTCTTTCTGGAGATTCGCAATCCAATTTTCAATGATTTACCAATAGACATTTTTTTTGCTTGACCAGACATCCCTCACTTCCAATTACAGCATACACTCCTTTATCAATATCTTCTGTGATGTTCCTCTTGAAAATGTAATTTTGTAGAACCTCATACAGACAAACATTCTCCAAGTGACTGCTTCTATTTGGATAATATGTATCCAACATGTTGGTCTTCAAAATATCTGTACTGCTTGGCTCCTTCTCCGCCAAATACTCAATTTCCCGTACAGGTTTTAGAACTCGATTACGCGTTGCAGCAAGACCAAGACTTGCCCAAATGATACTCCTAGATTTGGCATAGAGACTTGCTGAAGATAACCGGTCAGAACATTCATAAGCTCCGATTTCTCGATGTGACAACATCTTCAGACTGAAACTGTACAACTTCTTACTGAGGCTCTTTTCATGGGAAATGTCCTCCCACATATCCTTGAGTTCTGTTTTTTCTTTTTTTGTGATGTAAGACGTCACATACCGAGCCACAGCCATACAGTTGTCAGCCACAAACTGTATATCCATGTTAGCATTCCACATGGACAAAATCACTGGGTTGTAGTCATTGATGTTCCTTCGACTCTTCGTTTCTCTTCAAATTGTATGTATTTTTGGGTGATTTCCTTGTCACATTATGTCGCAGCGAAGTCATCAAATTGTTCACTCTTCCTTTAAATATCACCAATCGTGGAAATCCAAAACGACATTTTGTGTAGTACTTGTTCTTGTTTCTGAATTTACGACGACAGTACTTTCCACAACGATGGCTTTGAAATCGTAAAACTTGTTCTCTTAGACTTTTGTCTTCCTTTGTCTTTGGAACAGCACATGTAGAATAGTGTTCTATGAAATTCATCACTAAGTCATCCGGATCTGTTCCAAATGTGGGTGCATCTTTGATCCATAGCAGCGTATGTATATGAGGAGCACCTCATGCTTGATACTCCTTTCTACAGAAGAAATCCAACACCTCTCCAAGAGGTGGATTTTTCTTGTTCATGATGAAAGACATCATAGCTTCAAATCTATGATTGAAGTACCTGCATACATTCACTGGATCCAAAGAGCACAGTTCTCCGGGTGTCTTGAATTCAATATTTTCAATGTTTCCATTTGCCTCTCGTAGAAATTCAAGTAAGTCTTCCCAGCCATACTCAGCACAGCTGAGAGTGAGGAACCATGTGGGAGTTCCTAAGTTCCTCAGCATACATTTTAAGTCACCATGACGACGGTACCAATACTCATTAGTACCACGCTGACATGCCATCAGATTAATCAGGTGAGAATCCAAAATACTGTCTTGCACATTGACTTTATCCATAAAGTCCCTTGCTGAGATATTTCGCAGTTGTAAACCACTTTTCAGGATGTGGTTCACTGCATAAGACAGTCCAAACAGATCACTTTCAAACAGTAGATGAAACAAATAGGGAATGCATTGACGAAACCTGGGATCTTCTGCATACAATCGTAAAGTCCGGTATTCAGAAGCAGGAATTTGATCAGGTCGCTCATCATATCGTTCTCCTCGACCTGTGGGAAATAACTGTGGAAAACACCGAGCTTCCAAACTTTCCTCCCAAACACTAATGGGACTCCCTTTGGCTTGTTTCATTTGAAACAACTCAATAGCATTCCCCATGACTTCCTTGGAATGCAAAGGATAAACACTATAATGTTCATATATTTCTTCATTTTTAGAGGCTTCTACTTTCTCAATTTGTCCAGCACACAATTCGCTGTCTTCTTCTTCACTTACTTCCTCTTCTGCTACACGTACATTCTTGTAGTACTCATTGTTTTATTATCAAATACAATGTTGCCTTTTTGACTTTCCTAACATCCACTAAATCTTGCCAGATTTTCTTACTCTTTGTCGGAACACCATTAACTAGGATAACCAGAGGTTCCTCTTCCACTTTCTCTACTCCAATTGTATTAATGTTTTTCTTCAATCTAAAGGCAAATAAACAACTCTTCCCTTTAATCCTCTCTGTAAATCTGATGGAGGCAATTTCCCTGTCTTTGGCTCCGTTCGTACAATAGCCTGAAAGGGATGCACACTTTGAATCAAAATAGATTCATAAGTATGTCAATCCTTCAATTCAGAAGGAATGTCAACCAATTCCAGATTATTATGAACCGCTCTAGCAGGCATCCGGTTTTGGTTTAATTTGTTAAAACAATAAGTACACATACGTTGGTCCGATCCCAAATCAAAACAATTTTCTACCATCAAGTATGTAGCAAAATCCTTCCATTCACTATTGTTTTCCATTTCACTTTTTGCATATAAATCAACTAACTTAGTCTGATTCTTATAATAAGTCCGTCGACAACACACACAAGTGAAATTAGGCCTCTCACTTGATTTCACCTGAAAGATGGAAATTTCCTTGTGAAACTTATCTATATTAGAAATCTGTACACTCTCTTCCACATTACCTTCTTCTACTGGGTCAATTTCAACATTGTTCTCTTTACTAGCAAAGTAACAGAACTCAATTTCTTCACAAATATTCTTCACAAGTAGTTCTGAACCATGCAAAAGAGCACTGCTCAACTGTTTAAGAATAATTGCTGGACTCGTAGCATAATACAACATTCTCACTAATTTCCTCACTATATTATGATGCACTGCTAGCATCCTGAAATGATGAAAAACACTCTGGCATACTCTTCTGGAAAGACAAGCCAGGGAATGCCCATGCAAACCTGTTACTTCTCTCACTCTGCAAGGATCTAATTCTTGCAACAACTTCATTTTCTGTTTTAAACTTTTCTTATTAAATGTACGTACAAAATCACAAAACAAATTGATGGAATCCTGTCACACACTACAAATGCTACTACATTTCCAGGTGTAGACTGGTCCCTTAGGACGTCTTCCTAAAATCTCATCACCTAACACCTCTTCTGCATCTGCAGACACAAGTTTTTCTTTTTCAACCGGACAACCATCTTTTACCTCATATGCTCCACCACTGGTGTCAACTGCATGCACCAAATCATTGTCTTGAAAGTAACTTCCCTCATTAAAAAATGCCTCACAACTTGAACTATGCATCCATTCTCCTGAGGATACTTCACAAAAATTAGTACGATTAACTACTCTCTTCCATCTACTATTTGATTTGAAATCAGAAATTACCTTGTTTAGTTTCCTAATTCTATTGATTACCGAAATAAAAACTTTCGCTTAATTTCGAAAGCCTGATCAAAAATTTTCTCTACATTTTTCTTTTTCTTATAAAATGTCACTTTCTGTTGGCCTTTCTTAAAATTTTTTAACAAATTGACAATTATCCTGTTGCGGAACATTCGCCTACGAATGTCCCTGAATTGAATATCCCTTCTACTGCCATACACAGACTTATCTCCTGCTCTAACAGAAACTTTTTTTACGGGCCTTTCCTTTTCCTTTAAATTGTCTCTCTTCTTATGCACTAAAACATGTTCAATACTGGTATTTTTTTGTCTGAAAATTGTTTTTAAAAATGATTTTATTTTCTTACCCGGAGCTTTTTGGCAACTTGATACGATTTCATATTACAGGACTGTTCCAAATCTTTACCAAGATGGAGTGTAAGTCGCTTTGCTTCTTTTAGTTTTTGCTGCCTTGAGGGCATTTTTAAAGTTTTCTAAAGATCTTCAGTTAAATCTGTGGAAAAATATTTTAAAAATTGATATTAACCACCATTACCAAACAGTAAACCAATAACAGAAGGCAAACAATTAACACACTAGATGTCAATTCCATCTACAGTAATTTAACAACATAGACAAAGGGGGCACATTTACAAGGCACTTGCACCATGGGGGAAATAAGTTAAAATTCCAAGAACACATAGGGTCGTATTTACAAGGCCCTTGCACCAGAAAGAAGTGACTTGAAATGACCAAGCACACATGAGGGTGTATTTACAAGACCCTTGCATCAGGGGGAAGTGACTTACAATTACCAAGCACACATGAGGGCGTATTTACAAGGCCCTTGCACCACCATAAGGTGTGGCCTATGCAGAAGTATGTTGGATTGTCTGTCTGCCATGGTAAAACCAAGAAATATCTAGGAGCAAAAAGGCAGGTCTGGCAGTCACAAAGGTTTGTTTGAGGTGAGGCCTACTCAGCGTTGCAGATGAAATTTTGGCTTATTGAAGAGTACAGAAGACATAATACATGTGCAGGCCAACAGATGAAGTGAGTCATGTCCACTGCACACTTCAACAAAGACCAGGCCTCCTCTGTCTCCCTGGACAGGCCTAAACCTCATCAGCACAATGTGATTAGTAATGTTAGGAAACACAGGTGATGTAATTGAAAAACGTGCACCCTTGCACCAGGGGGAAATGACTTAAAATTACCAAGCAGACATGAGGGCATATTTACCACACCCATGCACCAGGATGAAGTGAGTTAAAATTGCCAAGCACACATGAAGGCGTATTTAAAAGGCTCTTGCACCAGCAGAAAGTGACTTAAAATTGCCAAGCAGACATGACGGCGTATTTACCACACCCATGCACCAGGGAGAAGTGACTTAAAATTTCCAAGCAGACATGAGGGCGTATTTACCACACCCATGCACCAGGGGGAAGTGAGTTAAAATTGCCAAGCACACATGAAGACGTATTTACAAGGCCCTTGCACCAGAAAGAAGTGACTTGAAATGGCCAAGCACACATGAGGGTGTATTTACAAGACCCTTGCATCAGGGGGAAGTGACTTAAAATTACCAAGCACACATGAGGGCGTATTTACAAGGCCCTTGCACCACCATAAGGTGTGGCCTATGCATAAGTATGCTGGATTGTCTGTCTCCCATGGTAAAACCAAGAAATATCTAGGAGCAAAAAGGCAGGTCTGGCAGTCACAAAAGTTTGTTTGAGGTGAGGCCTACTCAGCGTTGCAGATGAAATTTTGGCTTATTGAAGAGTACAGAAGACATAATATACGTGCAGGCCAACAGATGAAGTGAGTCATGTCCACTGCACACTTCAACAAAGACCAGACCTCCTCTGTCTCTCTGGACAGGCCTAAACCTCATCAGCACAATGTGATTAGTAATGTTAGGAAACACAGGTGATGTAATTGAAAAACGTGCACCCTTGCACCAGGGGGAAATGACTTAAAATTACCAAGCAGACTTGAGGGCATATTTACCACACCCATGCACCAGGATGAAGTGAGTTAAAATTGCCAAGCACACATGAAGGCGTATTTAAAAGGCCCTTGCACCAGCAAAAAGTGACTTAAAATTGCCAAGCAGACATGAGGGCGTATTTACCACACCCATGCACCAGGGGGAAGTGAGTTAAAATTGCCAAGCACACATGAAGACGTATTTACAAGGCCCTTGCACCAGAAAGAAGTGACTTGAAATGGCCAAGCACACATGAGGGTGTATTTACAAGACCCTTGCATCAGGGGGAAGTGACTTAAAATTACCAAGCACACATGAGGGCGTATTTACAAGGTCCTTGCACCACCATAAGGTGTGGCCTATGCATAAGTATGCTGGATTGTCTGTCTGCCATGGTAAAACCAAGAAATGTCTAGGAGCAAAAAGGCAGGTCTGGCAGTCACAAAAGTTTGTTTGAGGTGAGGCCTACTCAGCGTTGCAGATGAAATTTTGGCTTATTGAAGAGTACAGAAGACATAATACATGTGCAGTCCAACAGATGAAGTGAGTCATGTCCACTGCACACTTCAACAAAGACCAGACCTCCTCTGTCTCTCTGGACAGGCCTAAACCTCATCAGCACAATGTGATTAGTAATGTTAGGAAACACAGGTGATGTAATTGAAAAACGTGCACCCTTGCACCAGGGGGAAATGACTTAAAATTACCAAGCAGACATGAGGGCACATTTACCACACCCATGCACCAGGAGGACGTGAGTTAACATTGCCAAGCACACATGAGGGCGTATTTAAAAGGCCCTTGCACCAGCAGAAAGTGACTTAAAATTGCCAAGCAGACATGACGGCGTATTTACCACACCCATGCACCAGGGAGAAGTGACCTAAAATTTCCAAGCAGACATGAGGGTGTATTTACCACACCCATGCACCAGGGGGAAGTGAGTTAAAATTGCCAAGCACACATGAAGACATATTTACAAGGCCCTTGCACCAGAAAGAAGTGACTTGAAATGGCCAAGCACACATGAGGGTGTATTTACAAGACCCTTGCATCAGGGGGAAGTGACTTAAAATTACCAAGCACACATGAGGGTGTATTTACAAGGCCCTTGCACCACCATAAGGTGTGGCCTATGCAGAAGTATGCTGGATTGTATGTCTGCCATGGTAAAACCAAGAAATATCTAGGAGCAAAAAGGCAGGTCTGGCAGTCACAAAAGTTTGTTTGAGGTGAGGCCTACTCAGCGTTGCAGATGAAATTTTGGCTTATTGAAGAGTACAGAAGACATAATACATGTGCAGGCCAACAGATGAAGTGAGTCATGTCCACTGCACACTTCAACAAAGACCAGACCTCCTCTATCTCCCTGGACAGGCCTAAGCCTCATCAGCACAATGTGATTAGTAATGTTAGGAAACACAGGTGATGTAATTGAAAAACGTGCAAATATTTTTGCTCATTTCACAATCACATCACCTGTGTTTCCTCAGCTTAGGTATCTCATTGAGCAGATATAGTCTAGCATATCCAAGAGTACCCAGAAGGTGAGGACTGTATGCAGCAGTGCAATGTACATAATTCTCCTCCAATGACAATTACAGAAGCCTTAGCATATCCATTCCCCATAAACAGTCCTAAATGTATATCATAATTATCATAGTGACTATGAAACTCTACCAGTACATATTGTGAAACCTAAATGACTTCAAGAAACGACTTTTTAAACCATCAAACAAGCAAATTATTCTCCCATATTCATGTTGAGAAATAAAATATTTATTTAAAAAAGCAAACCCCTTGTTGTCCTTCTCATAAATGTGAAAAGTATTTCTTTTTAAAAAAAAACGATTTTCTGGTCATAATTTCAAAACGCAAAACAGCTCCTATGTACAAGCACACCCTAGCAGGCTTCCTTATTTTCTCCAATAAGCATACTAATCTCCTTCTAAATTAAAGGAATCTTTTCTCACCTTAGCACGATTTTTAAACACATCATGTAAGGAAATTAGTCTCCCAGATTCCTGGGAGAAGTACCTTAAAATTGTCTAGCACACATAGAGGTGTATTTACAAGGCACATGCACCAGGGGAAAATGACTTAAATTTGCAAAGCACTCATGAGGGTGTATTTACAAGAACCTTGCACCACCTTTAAAGTCACTTTTAAAATGGAGAAAATGACGTGAATGTGTCTCATAAGCCTTGTAAATATGCCCCCATGTTGACTATGTAACTCTTGCAAAACATATTGTGAAACCTAAATGACTTCAAGAAATGAGTTTTTAAACCAAGAAACAAGCAGTTAATTCTCCCATATTCATGTTGGAAAGTGAAATATTTATTTAAAAAAGCACACCCCATGTTATCGTTCTCATAAATGTAAAAAGCATGTCTTGTTCTTAAAAAAACGATTTTCTGGTCATAATTTGAAAACACAGCACACCTCCTATGTACAAGCACACCCTGTCAGTACTAATACTTCACATTATCTATAATTATAATTTGTCAAAGAAGCAAAATCTTTTTTGAAAACACTTGACACAAAACAACATTTTAAATGTACAGCTTACTTCCTTATTTTCTCAATATACTATACTACTCTCTATCTAAATTAAATGATTTTTTTCTTACCTTAGCAAATGCTTTTTGAATTTCAAAACAGTCTCAGAAACACACCAATTTTTCTTTAGCAGAACAAAAGGTATGCACTTCAGAGGCTGGAACCAACAAAGGCACTGAAATGCTGAAATGTATCACAGATATCTCTCATGTGACCCAATCAAAACTCTTCCCTCACTTTTGTCAAACCAACACCCTTCCCCCCTCTGCCCTTTCTGTCCTTTTTCCATAGCAACTACCTCCTGCCAGACCTCTCATGTTTACAAGTTCACACAACAATGTTTCAAATGAACTCTGAACTCTGAGTACACCTGCTAATCCACTGCAATGTTTCTTAAAATCATGTTTTCTTAACCATTCAAATTACATGTTTCAAAGAACACAACCATGCACCCTAACTTTCTGTTTTCAGCAATGGAAATCCACCAATCACTGCTACTGAATCAATAGCACACAAACTCCACGTTTTTTTTTTCTTTACAAACTCCTACTGTTTCAACTGCCATTTCATTCCCACACTTCATCTGACTGCAGCAGAACCTCCTCTCGCCATGTTTTCTGTCTGGGTTGTTGGACATAGTTACATTCATAGGGCTCACAGGTATGCTGAAAACAGAAATTTACACAACCTCAATTTACAAAATGTGGAAATCAAATGGATTGGCCAAAGAGGATTGAGATGTCACCGATTGATACCGTTGGTGAAAACCTTTTTACATTTGCCAAACCCTGACCTCATAATAGTGCACTGTGGAGGAAATGATTTGGGCACTTTGACTGGGGTAGGTCTGGAAATGCTCTTAAAGGACACCTTTGAGCAATTAATGGCACTTTTCCCTCAAACTGCCTTGGTATATTCCAATATATGCCAAAGACAGAAATGGAGGTGGTCCAATCAAATTTCTCCACAAATTGAGAAAGCGAGGAAGCATGTAAATAAGTCTGTTTCAGCTTATTTGAGAGACCATGGAATGGGTGCCATCTACAACAATAACTTGCGTTATTACATGCAAGATATCTACAGAGGAGATGGTGTGCACTTCTCAGATGAGGGCAACAGAGTTTTCATACAAAATTTAAGACTGTGTATTGGTACCTACTTATAAGTACCTAGAACTTACACAGAACCCAAAAGCTCTTTTCAGAGCTACCTTAACTATAATTACTATTTTAAACTTTCAAATGTACCTTTTTTCACTAATTTTCACTTATGTTCGCTTCCCGGTTCGCTACCCGGTTCGCGTACCGGCAGCTAACCGCGCGAAAAATTAAATTTTTTTTTTCGACATATATGAGCCTCCTCAGCCACCCTCAGAAAACCTAGGGGGTCAGGATACATCTCCTGTGCCCCGTTGTACTCATTTCCCCACATTGTTTTTCCGCCATCTTGTGATTAAATTCGACTGAAACACAAAATGGCGAACTCCTGTTACGCTACCGGTAAGCTACCCGGTTTACGTACCGGGACGCACCTCTATGGCGAAAAATCGCAATTTTTTATTTTTTTTTATTTTTTGCCCGGCGGGGCACTTTAATATCCCCCTCATCAATCCTAGGGGGTCAGGAGGGGTCTACCTTGACCCCTTTCATTAAATTCCCCCTTCGTTTTTCTCCACCTCTTGTCTCTCGATCCTACCAAGAGACAAGATGGCGGCTGGCCCGGACTGTTTAGAATGTTGACAGACAACGGAGAGCCAATCAGCTTCGCTTTGCGAAGTTCCGTTACGCGTCAGGTACGCGAACCGGAGCGCTAGCAGGAGCGCTGTTACAGATATATCTGTTTTTTAAAACGTTAATTTCTCAAAATCCACTGGAGCAAATATATTGAGACATAGCAAAGGTACGTCGGGGAAACCATATCTACAATTTTGCCAAGTTTTGTGTAAATCCATTCAGCCGTTCGAGCTAAAAGTGATTCCAACCGCCCTATGGAAAAATGAATGGGAAAAACAAGTTTTGGGACCCCCCTTTTTCCTCAGCCCCCCCTTGACGAAACCCCCCCAACTTTTCAGGGGCTGCTCAGAATCAGAATGTGCAATTTTCCTGAAAATTTCAGCCAATTCCGTCCACAAACGGCAAAGTTATTCGACATAGAATTTTCAGAAATCCCATAGGAAAAAAATCCTAACTATATATGCCTACTGGCGACCACCAAAAGGTAATATATATATATATATATATATATATATATATATATATATATATATATATATATATATATATATATATATATTACCTACTGGCGGTCGCCAGTAGGTATATATAGTTAGGATTTTTTCTCTATGGGATTTTTGAAAATTCTATGTCTAATAACTTTGGCGTTTGTGGACGGAACTGGCTGAAATTTTCAGGAAAATGGAACATTTTGTTTCTGAGCATCCCCTGACAATTTGGGGGGGGGTTTCATCAAGGGGGGGCCGAGAAAAAAGGGGGGTCCCAAAACGCGTTTTTCCCATGTTAATTTCCATAGGGCGGTTGGCCTCACTTTTAGCTCGAACGGCTGAATGGATTTGCACGAAACTTGGCAAAATTGTAAGGACTGTTAGCCCGATGTGCCTTTGCTAGGTCTCAATATATGTGCTCCAGTGGATTTTGAGAAATTTAGGTTCAAAAAAAGATATATATCTGGGCGGAGCCTAACCACACATCTGATCTGATTGGCTGTCAGCACTTCATCCAAGAAGTGTTGGCAGCCATCTTGGGACCAATATACATGATAGCACCTCATTAAAAAGAATTGTAGGTAATAGAGGGTTTTAGGACTTTAGTTACATTATAAATCATTTGTTGATGGTACCATACTCATTTTAGGAATTGTGCTGTGTTCTAAGGTGATTTTACCATGTGAAAAAGCCTTCTGCTGTGATATCATGAATCATGTTTGAAAGAAAACTAATATCTCATGATTTTCCCACAGTGGTTTGGAAGGGGATCTATAAGCTAAACTGAAAGCATATTTTCTGTAAATTCACATTATCTTTCTCAGTCATGTGAAAATGAAGTCTGACATTCTCAGTAAAACATGTACATCCAACAAGGACAGAGACTGTCAGTTGATTCCTTTGTGTTCTACTGCAGCCTCCTAGAGTGTTCTAAAGAACAACTAGAGTGCTAACAGTCCTACTTATTACAAAGGTATGGCACACCTGAAGCCATCTTGATTGGAATAAAGTGGTAACTCTTAAAACATTTAATTTAAAAAGAAACAACATGAGGGGGTATATTTTGCCATAGAAAGTATGATTAGTGCTGCAGAATGAAAAATTAGGGCACATTTTGAGTGACTTCTCAAATCCTTTTCTATTTCATTAAAACATTCTGACATGCAGTCTCCCAAAATGGCCACCAGAGACAAAAGAGCCCAAATGTAGCCCAAATATCACCCAGATGTAGCCCAAGTATAGCCCAATGACAGAATGTCCCAGAGTGTTCTAAAGAACAACTAGAGCGCTAACAGTCCTACTTATTACAAAGGTATAGCACACCTGGAGCCATCGTGATGGGAATAAAGTGGTAACTCTTAAAACATTTAATTTAAAAAGAAACAACATGAGGGGGTATATTATGCAATAGAAGGTATTATTAGTGTTGCAGAAAGAAAAATTAGGGCACATTTTGAGTGACTTTTCAAATCCTCTTCTATTTCATTAAAAAATTCTGACATGCAGTCTCCCAAAATGGCCACCAGAGACAAAAGAGCCCAAATGTAGCCCAAATATCACCCAGATGTAGCCCAAGTATAGCCCAATGACAGAATGTCCCAGAGTGTTCTAAAGAACAACTAGAGCGCTAACAGTCCTACTTATTACAAAGGTATGGCACACCTGAAGCCATCTTGATTGGAATAAAGTGGTAACTCTTAAAACATTTAATTTAAAAAGGAACAAAATGAGGGGGTATATTTTGCCATATGAATTATGATTAGTGCTGCAGAAAGAAAAATTAGGGCACATTTTGAGTGACTTCTCAAACCCTCTTCAATTTCATTAAAAAATTCTGACATACAGTCTCCCAAGATGGCCACCAGAGACAAAAGAGCCTAAATGTAGCCCAAATATCACCCACATGTACCCCAAGTATAGCCCAATGACAGAATGTCCCAGAGTGTTCTAAAGAACAACTAGAGCGCTAACAGTCTTACTTATGACAAAAGTATGGCACACCAGAAGCCATCTTGATTGGAATGAAGTGGTAAGTCTGAAAACACTCAATTTAAAAAGGAACAACATGAGGGGGTTAATTTTGCCATAGAAAGTATGATTAGTGCTTCAGAAAGAAAAATTAGGGATCATTTTGAGTGACTTCTCAAATCCTCTTCTATTTCATTAAAAAAATTCTGACATGCAGACTGAAACATGCACTTTGAATACCAGCAGCAGACGTCCCTGGTGACCAGTAGCTTTACTACAGTGATCTAATGTGCAACTAGAGTGCTAACATTCAGAATTTATGGCAAATGTGTGACAATTCTGAATGCCTTTTGATGGAACCAAAGTAAACAAGCATTGAAAATGCAATAGATCTCGCCCTCGTTTAAGTTAAAGCCATTCTGTTTGTAATGAGGTGGCTTTTTAGCTTTGCTTTTATTAGTGTTTTTTCAACTTTCATGTAAATAACATGCATCTGTATGCATATAAGTATATGTATGCATGCATTTATGTTTGTATTTATATAGATATACAGATGATATATGTTTATATATGTATGTATATATATATATTTACTGAAAAAACCATAGGTTATAGACCATATATAGTTGGGAATTAGCATTTACAAAACCTTGAAAATTCACTGAAAAAACCATAGGTTATAGACCATATATAGTTAGGAATTAGCATTTACAAAACCTTGAAAATTCACTGAAAAAAACATAGGTTATAGACCATATATAGTTAGGAATTCGCATTTACAAAACCTTATTTTACTCACACAAAACCATTGAAATTCCATATATAGTTAGTTGCACTAACTATATATCGCGCAAACGCAATCCACTGCTGATGATGTCACATATTACATCATTCATGACATGGTCAGTGACATCACTGATGACATCACTGATGACATCTCAAATGACATCACTGATGACATCACTGATGACAACATCCAGTGACTGTATGTTTCTGTAAAGTTAAAATATGTCTTACATATTGAAGAATGAGTGGATGTATAAGTGTCTGGATGAAGGATTTAGTAGGTGCATGACTGACTGTATGAGTGAGTGATTAAATGTGTCTCACTGAGTGCATGGGTTAGTGACTAAACTGTCTTAATTTGTGCATCATTATGTCTGTTGTTCTGTAAACTGTTGCATGTGTTGATAAGTAGCTATATGAGTAACTATATGGGTTATTGATTGGTTGCCCAAGTATTTGTATTGGAGACTGAGTGTGTGTGTGGGTGGCTGGGAGGTGTATGACTCTGTGCATAGATGTGTGAGCAGTTGATTCACTAGATGTATGGTTTCAAAAGTGCATGTGGAAACAGCTGTATGGGCGGTTGACTGTGTGCATGAGTGTATTGGTGAGTGAATGGATATCTCAGTGCTACATGTCAAAGTAAGTACATATGTAAAACACAGTACATGTGAGAGTGACATATATAAATAACTGTGCATAAGAGCCAGTGAATGTGTGAGTGGCTGTATGGATCATTGTGAACTTGTATCAGGGATTGTATAAGAGAGTAAATATGTGTTAGTATATGTTTGAATAAGTAAAGTTTGTATAACTGTGTAGTTGAGGAAATGGAGGTGTGATTGATTCTTTGCATGACTGACTAGGTGTGTGAGTAACTCCATGGATGAGTGACAGTCTGTGAGTGTCTGTTTACACTGATTGTATCTAAGGTTATATTAGAGTCTGAAGGGGTTCATCGTATTATCACATGAATGATATCATCAGTGATGTGATCAGTAATGTCAAATGAGATGTCATCAGTGATGTCATCAGTGATGTCATTTGAGATGTCATCAGTGATGTCATTTGAGATGTCATCAGTGATGTCATCAGTGATGTCACTGACCATGTCATGAATGATGTAATATGTGACATCATCAGCAGTGGATTGCGGGTGCGCGATATATAGTTAGTGCAACTAACTATATATGGAATTTCAATGGTTTTGTGTGAGTGAAATAAGGTTTTGTAAATGCGAATTCCTAACTATATATGGTCTATAACCTATGGTTTTTTCAGTGAATATATATATATGTATATATATATATATATATATATATATATATATATATATTCACTGAAAAAACCATAGGTTATAGACCATATATAGTTAGGAATTAGCATTTACAAAACCTTGAAAATTCACTGAAAAAACCATAGGTTATAGACCATATATAGTTAGGAATAAGCATTTACAAAACCATATTTTACTCACACAAAACCATTGAAATTTCATATATAGTTAGTTGCACTAACTATATATCGCGCACCCGCAATCCACTGCTGATGATGTCACACATTACATCATTCATGACATGGTCAGTGACATCACTGATGACATCACTGATGACATCTCAAATGACATCACTGATAACATCACTGATGACAACATCCAGTGACTGTATGTTTCTGTAAAGTTAAAATATGTCTTACATATTGAAGAATGAGTGGATGTATAAGTGTCTGGATGAAGGATTTAGTAGGTGCATGACTGACTGTATGAGTGAGTGATTAAATGTGTCTCACTGAGTGCATGGGTTAGTGACTAAACTGTCTTAATTTGTGCATCATTATGTCTGTTGTTCTGTAAACTGTTGCATGTGTTGATAAGTAGCTATATGAGTAAATATATGGGTTATTGATTGGTTGCCCAAGTATTTGTATGGGAGACTGAGTGTGTGTGTGGGTGGCTGGGAGGTGTATGACTCTGTGCATAGATGTGTGAGCAGTTGATTCACTAGATGTATGGTTTCAAAAGTGCATGTGGAAACAGCTGTATGGGCGGTTGACTGTGTGCATGAGTGTATTGGTGAGTGAATGGATATCTCAGTGCTACATGTCAAAGTAAGTACATATGTAAAACACAGTACATTTGAGAGTTGACATATATAAATAACTGTGCATAAGAGCCAGTGAATGTGTGAGTGGCTGTATGGATCATTGTGAACTTGTATCAGGGATTATATAAGAGAGTAAATATGTGTTAGTATATGTTTGAATAAGTAAAGTTTGTATAACTGTATAGTTGAGGAAATGGAGGTGTGATTGATTCTTTGCATGACTGACTAGGTGTGTGAGTAACTCCATGGATGAGTGGCAGTCTGTGAGTGTCTGTTTACACTGATTGTATCTAAGGTTATATTAGAGTCTGAAGAGGTTCATCGTATTATCACATGAATGATATCATCAGTGATGTGATCAGTAATGTCAAATGAGATGTCATCAGTGATGTCATCAGTGATGTCATTTGAGATGTCATCAGTGATGTCATTTGAGATGTCATCAGTGATGTCATCAGTGATGTCACTGACCATGTCATGAATGATGTAATGTGTGACATCATCAGCAGTGGATTGCGGGTGCGTGATATATAGTTAGTGCAACTAACTATATATGAAATTTCAATGGTTTTGTGTGAGTAAAATATGGTTTTGTAAATGCTTATTCCTAACTATATATGGTCTATAACCTATGGTTTTTTCAGTGAATTTTCAAGGTTTTGTAAATGCTAATTCCTAACTATATATGGTCTATAACCTATGGTTTTTTCAGTGAATTTCATTGGTTTTTTAAAAGCTAACATCTGTAGCTGTAAAATGTATTCTTCTTTAAATCCAAAAATATATTTTAGATGTTTATTAATAATTTTTTTTTTAATATTTTTTTTCTTCGCTTCCGGTTCGCGAACCGGGAAGCTTTCCGTTAGCTCATCTTGATGCCGCAACCTAGTCCGCGAACCGGTAAACGTTTCGTTTGCGCAACTGTGACGCGTCGCGGAAGCGCGACGTATCACTTTGTGAAGAACGCTTTCCATTTAAAAAGGGTAAAAATAACATCATAGACACTCAAATGCCTTATAAATATGGCCCAAACAACCTATGAAGCTCTAGCAGTACATATCCAGAAATGTAATTGATTTCAAAAAATCGTTTTTAAACAAAACATATAAATCAATTGTATACCTACATTCAGTTGGAAATGACTAAAAATGTCCTTAAGACACATGAAAGCGTTTTTTGAATGCCCTTGTACCATTTTTGGGACATTTTTAACATGGCTAAGTAACTCCCATAATCAAAATCTAAATTTGCCAAGCACAGGTGGGAGCGTATTTACAAGAAACAAGCCCCATGAAGAAAGCTGTTCAATTAAAATGGGAACAATAACATCAGAGACACTCAAATGCCTTATAAATATGGCCCAAACAACCTATGAAGCTCTAGCAGAACATATCCAGAAATGTAATTGTTTTCAAAAATCGTTTTTAAACACAACATATCTGTTTCAGCTTACATGAGAGACCATGGAATGGGCTCCATGTACAACAATAACTTGTGTTACTGCATGCCAGATTGCTACACAAAATATGCAATTAAAATTTCTCAAAGAAACAAAATCTATTTGTATATCACTTGAGACTAAGCCACATTTTAAAAACACAGCTTTCTTCATCATTTTCTCCTTAAATCATACTATTCTCTATCTAAATTAAATAAATATTTTCTCACCTTAGCAAATACTTTTTGAGTTTCAAAACAGTCTCAGAAATACACCAAATTGTCTTCAGCAGAACAAAGAGGATGCACTCCAGAGGCTGCAGCTATTGAAAGCACAGAAATACAGATATTCATTACACATATCTCTCATATTAGCCAATCATAACTCTTCCCTCACTTTTTTCAAATCAAAACCCTTCCCCCCTCTGCCCTCTCTGCCTTTTTTGCTTAGCAACCACCTCCTGAAAGACCTCTCATGTTTGCAAATTCACACAACAATGTTTCAATTGACCTCTGAACTCTCAGTGCACCTGCGTATCCAGTGCAATCTTTCATTAAATGTTTTTTCCTTGACCATTCAAATTACATCTTTCAAAGAACACATCCATGCACCCTAACTTTCTGTTTTCAGAAATGGAAATCCACCAATCACTGCTAATGAATCATTAGCACTGAAACTCCACAGTTTTTGTTCTTTACAAACTCCTACTGTTTCAACTGCCCTTTCATTACCACACTTCATCAGACTGCAGCACAACCTTCTCTCACCATGTTTAAAGTCTGGATTGTTGGACATAGTTACATCCACTGGGCTCAAAGGTATGCCGAGAACAGAAATTTACCTAACCTCAATTTACAAGATGTGGAAATTAAGTGGTTGGGCCAAAGAGGATTAAAATGTCACCCATTGATACCATTGGTGAAAACCTTTATGCATTTGCCAAAACCTGACCTGTTAATTGTGCACTGTGGAGGTAATGATTTGGGCACTTTGACTGGGGTAGGTCTGGAAATGCTTTTAAAGGACACCTTTGAGCAATTAATGGCACTTTTTCCTCAAACTGCCTTGGTATATTCCAATATATGCCAAAGACAGAAATGGAGGTGGTCCAACCAATTTTGTCCACAAATTGAGAAAGCGAGGAAGCATGTAAACAAATCTGTTTCAGCTTACATGAGAGACCATGGAATGGGCTCCTTGTACAACAATAACTTGCGTTACTACATGCAAGATATCTACAGAAGAGATGGAGTTCACTTCTCAGATGAGGGCAACAGAATTTTCATTCTGAATTTAAGACTGTGCATTGGTACCTACTTATAAGTACCTAAATGTACCATAAACCCAAAAGCTCTTCTCAGAGCTACCCTTCATCTGATCACTCACAATTATTATTTTTTCTAACTTTTTCACTAATTTTCAACAAAATACGCTCCCCGGGGCGCTACCCGGTTCGCGAACCGAAAGCTAACCTCGCGGAATTTTTAAAAAAATTGTTTTTTTCCGCACATATAAGCCTCCTCAGCCACCCTCAGAAAACCTAGGGGGTCAAGATAAATCTACCATGCCCCCTTCTACCCATTCTGAACATTATTTGCCCTCCATCTTGTATCTTAATGCGACCAAAACACAAAATGGAGGACTCCCGTGACGCTTAAGGTTCGCGAACCGAGCCGCTTCCCGGGAAGCGGTCCAAAAAAAAGGTGGGAAAGTAATTTACAGAAAAACGACTAGAGACACTCTCACCAAATATAGATTAGCTCATAATACATAACAATCCCTTTCATTTTCACAAATTTGTAGACCTCTCTAAATACCGTGAGGTAAATTACTTCACAAAACACATCTGAAGTGTTGGAATTGACAACCAATGAAAATGTTACTTTCATTTTCTACTTTTATTACCTGACATTTGATTGGTTATATACCTGAATATATATAAAGGAAGAGAAGGAAACACAGCCATTTTGACTACTACTTCTTGTTGTATATATCATTTGGAATATCACTAATCACTTCAACTTGTTTCTAAAGGTAAGTTGTTATTTTTAAAACTGAAGTATATTGTGCACTATAAGTAAATATGGTAAACTTTTTCAAATAGTTATATACTATCCCTCAGTACTAGTTATAGATTTAGATAGACTTCTCTGTTATAGTTATGGATAGTTATGGATAGACTTAGGCTTCTCTTGTATAATTATAAATTTACTTACGTTAAATCACATACACTTTTTTATATTCCTACTACCACTCTGATACTATACACTGCCCAAAGATAAATTCACTGATAAAAAATGCCTATCTAAAATTAATCCCAACAGTGCCCTATCTCTACTAATATATAGTTTTTTAATCCAAATTTCAGGCAAAATGGAAGGCGAAAACCAAGTTTCTTTTGAAATGGACCTGCAAGAGAGCAGCCAAGAATTGATTGATACAATTGATCAAATTGACATTGAATTTATGGATGAAACTTGGGACAAAGAACTACTGCAATGTGTCCAAGCAGTAGATGACCTCCTTAAAAATGAGAACATTTTACAACCGCACAGATTGCAAACAATATTCCAAGAAAATAATGACATTTCAGACACTGAAATGTTAAAAAGTTTAATAAATTATGAAACACAATCAAAATAAAAAAAAAATGCTTTAAAAATAAAGAAAACAAAAAAAAATCAACAAAAACAACAAACAATTAACATACAGTATTTGAAAAGTCTATCATTCTTTTTTCCTTATAGTACGCTGCCCAGAACGCTTCCCGGTTAGCGAACTTGGGGCTCACCACGCAAAAAAAAAAAAAAATTTTTTTTTTTACCCTGCTAGGCCCTTTTAAAACCTCCACATAAAACCTAGGGGGTCAACGAGGATCTACTATGCCCCCTTATGGTAATTTCCCCCTTTGTTTTGGCCTCCTCTTGTCTCTCAATCCTACCGAGAGACAAGATGGCGGCCGCTCCGGACTGTTTAGAATGTTGACAGACACCGGAGAGCCAATCAGTTTCGCTTCGCAAAGTTCCGATACGTGAAAAGTTCGCGAACCGGAGCGCTACCCGGAGCGCTGTTACAGATATATATCTTGTTTTAAACGTTAATTTCTCAAAATCCACTGAAGCACATATATTGAGACCTAGCAAAGGCACATCGGGCTAACAGTCCCTACAATTTTGCCAAGTTTCGTGGAAATCCATTCAGCCGTTCGGGCTAAAAGTGAGGCCAACCGCCCTATGGAAATTAACATGGGAAAAACGCGTTTTGGGACCCCCCTTTTTTCTCGGCCCCCCCTTGACGAACCCCCCCAAATTTCCAGGAGCTGCTCAGAAACAAAATGTGCCATTTTCCTGAAAATTTCTGCCGATTCCGTCCACAAACGCCAAAGTTATTAGACATAGAATTTTCAAAAATCCCATAGGGAAAAAATCCTAACTATATATACCTACTGGCGACCGCCAGTAGGTAATATATATATATATATATATATATATATCCAAAAGACTGCTTGCAAAGATCGGGTGCAGCGACGAATTCCCAGCCAGCACCAAGGAAGCAGACACGAGCCCAAGGTATGTGCAAAAAGCAAGTAGCGTTTATTTTTTCATGAGTCCGCCATAACGCGTTTCACCACCAGAGTGGCTTGATCACATGACAACATTAGCATTTTTTACTGGACCTTTTAAACAGCTAGCACTTTATATATATTTTTTTCACTGAAAAAACCATAGGTTATAGACTATATATAGTTAGGAATTAGCATTTACAAAACCTTGAAAATTCACTGAAAAAACCATAGGTTATAGACCATATATAGTTAGGGATTAGCATTTACAAAACCTTATTTTACTTGCACAAAACCATTGAAATTGTCATATATAGTTAGTTGCACTAACTATATATCGCGCACCCGCAATCCACTGCTGATCATGTCACATATTACATCATTCATGACATGGTCAGTGACATCACTGATGACATCACTGATGACATCACTGATGACATCTCAAATGACATCACTGATGACATCACTGTTGACATCTCAAATGACATCACTGATGACATCAATGATGACATCTCTTTTGACATTACTGATCACATCACTGATGATATTATTTATGTGATAATACGATGAACCTCTTCAGACTCTAATATAACCTTAGATACAATCAGTGTAAACAGACACTCACAGACTGTCATTCATCCATGGAGTTACTCACACACCTAGTCAGTCATGCAAAGAATCAATCACACCTCCATTTCCTCAACTATACAGTTATACACACCTTACTTATTCAAACATATACTAACACATATTTACTCTCTGATACAATCCCTGATACAAGTTCACAATGATCCATACAGCCACTCACAAATTCGCTGGCTCTTATGCACAGTTATTTATATATGTCAACTCTCACATGTACTGTGTTTCACATATGTACTTACTTTGGCATGTAGCACTGAGATATCCATTCACTCACCAATACACTCATGCACACTGTCAACCGCCCATACAGCTGTTTCCACATGCACTGTTGAACCCATACATCTAGTGAATCAACTGCTCACACATCTATGCACAGAGTCATACACCTCCCAGCCACCCACACAAACACTCAGTCTCCCATACAAATACTTGGGCAACCAATCAATAACCCATATAGTTACTCATAAAGCTACTGATCAACACATGCAGCAGTTTACAGAACAACAGACATAATGATGCACAAATTAAGACAGTTTAGTCACAAACCCATGCACTCAGTGAGACACATTTAATCACTCACTCATACAGTCAGTCATGCACCTACTAAATCCTTCATCCAGACACTTATACATCCACTCATTCTTCAATATGTAAGACATATTTTAACTTTACTGAAACATACAGTCACTGGATGTTGTCATCAGTGATGTCATCAGTGATGTCACTGACCATGCCATGAATGATGTAATATGTGACATGATCAGCAGTGGATTGCGGGTGCGCGATATATAGTTGGTGCAACTAACTATATATGCGAATTTCAATGGTTTTGTGCGAGTAAAATAAGGTTTTGTAAATGCTAATCCCTAACTATATATGGTCTATAACCTATGGATTTTTCAGTGAATTTTCAAGGTTTTGTAAATGCTAATTCCTAACTATATATGGTCTATAACCTATGGATTTTTCAGTGAATTTTCAAGGTTTTGTAAATGCTAATTCCTAACTAATATGGTCTATAACCTATGTTTTTTTCAGTGAATTTCAATGTTTTTTTTAATAGCAAATATCAAAACCTGTAAAATGTATTCTTATTCTAATTCAAAAATATATTTTATATTTTTGTAATATATTTTTTTTTAACATTTTTTTTAATGATTTTTTTTGTTTCGCTGCCGGTCCGCGAACCGGGCAGCTTCCCGTTAGCTTCATTTTGTTCCGTGATCCGGTCCGCGAACCGGTAACCGTTCCGTTAGCGCAACTACCGCGTTAGAAATCAAAATCGTGACGTGTCGCGTAAGGTATCACGTTACCGCGTAATGCGTCTTATGACGCGCCGCGTTAGCGCACCCGGAAGCGCTCCGGAACGCGAACAGAGGCGCGAATTGCAGCGCCCCGAAAGCGATCCGGGGCGCAGCGCGGAGCGCATAACTTAAGCATAACAGGTCATGTGACTTGTTTATAAAACTTTTCATTGGTTCATTTTACTTTTGGTTTCCTAATGATGGAAGGCTTGGTCATATGTTCTAAAAATAACACTTTTCATTGGTTTAGAATTTTTTTTTTTCCCAAATGATGAAAGCCCCACCTTTTTTTCTCACTCTGACTTTCATTTTTATGAGAGAAAGACCTTTTTTCAATACCAGAGAAATGGCTTCAATGATTGCTGCAACTGGTGGACCCCAACCACCACCACAACCTCCTAGGAAGAGAGGACAACCTCCTCAGGTCATCCTACAACAAGAGGATGAAGAAGAGGAAGAAGAGGAAGAGGAGCAAGGGACAGGGAGGTTTTTACCTCAAGAGCATAGGAGGTCTCATGTTAAAGAGAGTTATATTTGGCAATTTTTTTCAATACCCCCGGAACAAAAAAAGGTAAATGCCCGGTATGTTACCTGCCTGATTTGCAAAGATGAACTGTCCAGAGGAACAGACAAGAAATACAGTTATGGTAATTATACCATGCATCGCCATATGGAAAGGTGGCACCCTATAAATTACAGTGCTGCACAACTACGTGATCTGGTGGATAACGCCCGACCTGTGGCCAGTACATCCACCAATAAAGAGGCAGTGTCGGGACCAGAGGCGAGGGAGATGGTCCCAAATATTCAAATGAAATTTGCAAGTGTGAAGCATGTATGCATTTTTTGTGGACAACTCATTTGCTTCAGAGAGAGCAGCATAAACTTAATTAATAAAGAAATTGACAATCACAAATGTGCAAAACGTCCCAGGAAATAATTTTTTTTTTGTTGCTCCTGTTGAGCCCTTCATAATGAATCATTTTTGTTTCTACCCCATCAAAAAAAAGAAAAAAAATATAAAACCGTTCAAAAAATACAAAAAAAAACCAAAATGTTCATAAAAAAAATAAAAAAAATATAAAACAACAAAAATAATTTAAAAAAATTCTTTTCAGAACTACCTCCCCTTTACAAGAAATTGCTAGAATGTTTAGCACTTTGACAACCTCTATTTCTTTTGGTTCGGTTCCCGGTTCGCGCGCCGGTGCGCGAACCGGGAGCAAACTCAAAAAAAAAAATGTAAAAAAAAAAAGAAGAGTAAGTAAACTGAAAGTAATGTTAAAAGAAAGACAGTTAGAGGGAGTAACACAGAGATACTGTTTAAAGAGGGACTGAGAACAGAAGTGGAAAGAGTAGAGTAAAAAAAAGAAAAGAAAAAGGAATGAGGCAAGTAGCAAAGGCAGGAAACTGAGGGTTAAAGAAATGAAGCAGTGGAACTAATAAAAGTTAAATGTAAAAGAGATGTAACAGAATGAGTACTAAACACTTACCTTATAATTATCGTTAACTTAGTCACGTGTTATTTTTATACTTTCAATCTGTGAATGAGAGAACAAAAATTTTTAAATTGATAGAAAGTAGTAAAAGATGAGTGAGCATGAGACAAGATGAGTACATATTAAAAATCACAATTCATAGTACAGAATTAATTATACATATTAAATGGTTTATTTTTGCTGTTCTCAGAATATATCAAATTTCACTGAAAACAGTGAGTTGAAGGTATTCATCATATAACAGCGGGGAAAAAAAACACAATGATTGTGCTTAAAAAACCCATATATTATAATCAATCAGAAATCAGAACTCCTCAAAAGTAACTTACTTTCCATGATGTCAAAGGACTGTTCCAAATCTTTACAAAGATGGAGTGTAAGTCGCTTTGCTTCTTTTAGTTTTCGCTGCCTTGAGGGCATTTTTAAAGTTTTCTAAAGATCTTCAGTTAAATCTGTAGAAAAATATTTTAAAAATTGATATTAACCACTATTACCAAACAGTAAACCAATAACAGAAGGCAAACAATTAACACACTAGATGTCAATTCCATCTACAGTAATTTAACAAAATAGACAAAGGGGGCACATTTACAAGGCACTTGCACCATAGGGGAAATAAGTTAAAATTCAAAGAACACATAGGGTCGTATTTACAAAGCCCTTGCACCAGAAAGAAGTGACTTGAAATGTCCAAGCACACATGAGGATGTATTTACAAGACACTTGCATCAGGGGGAAGTGACTTACAATTACCAAGCACACATGAGGGCGTATTTACAAGGCCCTTGCACCACCATAAGGTGTGGCCTATGCAGAAGTATGCTGGATTGTCTGTCTGCCATGGTAAAACCAAGAAATAACTAGGAGCAAAAAGGCAGGTCTGGCAGTCACAAATGTTTGTTTAAGGTGAGGCCTACTCAGCGTTGCAGGTGAAATTTTGACTTATTGAAGAGTACAGAAGACATAATACATGTGCAGGCCAACAGATGAAGTGAGTCATGTCCACTGCACACTTCAACAAAGACCAGACCTCCTCTGTCTCCCTGGACAGGCCTAAACCTCATCAGCACAATGTGATTAGTAATATTAGGAAACACAGGTGTTGTAATTGAAAAACGTGCACCCTTGCACCAGGGGTAATTGACTTAAAATTACCAAGCAGACATGAGGGCATATTTACCACACCCATGCACCAGGAGGAAGTGAGTTAAAATTGCCAAGCACACATGAGGGCGAATTTAAAAGGCCCTTGCACCAGCAGAAAGTGACTTAAAATTGCCAAGCAGACATGACGGCGTATTTACCACACCCATGCACCAGGGAGAAGTGACTTAAAATTTCCAAGCAGACATGAGGGCGTATTTACCACACCCATGCACCAGGGGGAAGTGAGTTAAAATTGCCAAGCACACATGAAGACGTATTTACAAGGCCCTTGCACCAGAAAGAAGGGACCTGAAATGGCCAAGCACACACAAGAGTGTATTTAAAAGACCCTTGCATCAGGGGGAAGTGACTTAAAATTACCAAGCACACATGAGCGCGTTTTTACAAGGCCCTTGCACCACCATAAGGTGTGGCCTATGCAGAAGTATGCTGGATTGTCTGTCTGCCATGGTAAAACCAAGAAATATCTAGGAGCAAAAAGGCAGGTCTGGAAGTCACAAAAGTTTGTTTGAGGTGAGGCCTACTCAGCGTTGCAGATGAAATTTTGGCTTATTGAAGAGTACAGAAGACATAATACATGTGCAGGCCAACAGATGAAGTGAGTCATGTCCACTGCACACTTCAACAAAGACCAGACCTCCTCTGTCTCCCTGGACAGGCCTAAACCTCATCAGCACAATGTAATTAGTAATGTTAGGAAACACAGGTGATGTAATTGAAAAACGTGCAAATATTTTTGCTCATTTCACAATCACATCACCTGTGTTTCCTCAGCTTAGGTATCTCATTGAGCAGATATAATATAGCATATCCAAAAGTACGCAGAAGGTGAGGACTGTATGCAGCAGTACAATGTACATAATTCTCCTCCAATGACAATTACAGAAGCCTTAGCATATCCATTCCCCCTAAACAGTCCTAAATGTATATCATAATTATCATAGTGACTATGAAACTCTACCAGTACATATTGTGAAACATAAATGACTTCAAGAAACAACTTTTTAAACCATCAAACAAGCAAATTATTCTCCCATAATCATGTTGAGAAATAAAATATTTATTTAAAAAAGCAAACCCCTTGTTGTCCTTCTCATAAATGTGAAAAGTATTTCTTTTTAAAAAAAAAACGATTTTCTGGTCATAATTTCGAAACACAGCACAGCTCCTATGTACAAGCACACCCTAGCTGGCTGCCTTATTTTCTCCAATAAGCATACTAATCTCCTTCTAAATTAAAGGAATCTTTTCTCACCTTAGCACGATTTTCAAACACATCATGTAAGGAAATTAGTCTCCCAGATTCCTAGGAGAAGTACCTTAAAATTGTCTAGCACACAAAGAAGCGTATTTACAAGGCACATGCACCAGGGGAAAATGACTTAAATTTGCAAAGCACTCATGAGGGTGTATTTACAAGAACCTTGCACCACCTTTAAATTCACTTTTAAAATGGAGAAAATGACGTGAATGTGTCTCATAAGCCTTGTAAATATGCCCCCATGTTGACTATGTAACTCTTGCAAAACATATTGTGAAACCTAAATGACTTCAAGAAACGAGTTTTTAAACCAAGAAACAAGCAAATAATTCTCCCATATTCATGTTGGAAAGTGAAATATTTATTTTATAAAGCACACCCCATGTTATCGTTCTCATAAATGTAAAAAGCATGTCTTTTTCTTAAAAAACGATTTTCTGGTCATAATTTGAAAACACAGCACACCTCCTATGTACAAGCACACCCTGTCAGTACTAATACTTCACATTATCTATAATTATATTTTGTCAAAGAAACAAAATCGTTTTTGAAAAAAATAATGAAAACACTTGACACAAAACAACATTTTAAATGTACAGCTAACTTCCTTATTTTCTCAATATACTATAATACTCTCTATATAAATTAAATTATTTTTTTCTTACCTTAGCAAATGCTTTTTGAATTTCAAAACAGTCTCAGAAACACACCAATTTTTCTTTAGCAGAACAAAAGGTATGCACTCCCGAGGCTGGAACCAACAAAGGCACTGAAATGCTGATATTCATCAAACATATCTCTCATGTCACCCAATCAAAACTATTCCTTCACTTTTTTCAAATCAACACCCTTCCCCCCTCTGCCCTTTCTGGCCTTTTTCCATAGCAACTACCTCCTGCCAGACCTCTCAAGTTTACAAGTTCACACAACAATGTTTCAAATGAACTCTGAACTCTCAGTACACCTGCTAATCCATTGCAATGTTTCTTAAAATCATGTTTTCTTATCCATTCAAATTACATGTTTCAAAGAACACATCCATGCACCCTAACTTTCTGTTTTCAGCAATGGAAATCCACCAATCACTGCTACTGAATCATTAGCGCACGAACTCCACATTTTTTTTCTTTACAAACTCCTGTTTCAACTGCCATTTCATTCCCACACTTCATCTGACTGCAGCAGAACCTCCTCTTGCCATGTTTTCTGTCTGGATTGTTGGACAGAGTTACATTCACTGGGCTCACAGGTATGCTGAAAACAGAAATTTACACAACCTCAATTTACAAAATGTGGAAATCAAATGGATTGGCCAAAGAGGATTGAGATGTCACCAATTGATACCATTGGTGAAAACCTTTTTACATTTGCCAAACCCTGACCTCATAATAGTGCACTGTGGAAGAAATGATTTGGGCACTTTGACTGGGGTAGGTCTGGAAATGCTCTTAAAGGACACCTTTGAGCAATTAATGGCACTTTTCCCTCAAACTGCCTTGGTATATTCCAATATATGCCAAAGACAGAAATGGAGGTGGTCCAATCAAATTTCTCCACAAATTGAGAAAGCGAGGAAGCATGTAAATAGGTCTGTTTCAGCCTATATGAGAGACCTTGGAATGGGTGCCATCTACAACAATAACTTGCGTTATTACATGCAAGATATCTACAGAGGAGATGGTTTGCACTTCTCAGATGAGGGCAACAGAGTTTTCATACAAAATTTAAGACTGTGTATTGGTACCTACTTATAAGTACCTAGAACTTACACGGAACACAAAAGCTCTTTTCAGAGCTACCTTAACTATAATTACTCTTTTTAAATTTCGAATGTACCTTTTTTCACTAATTTATTTTCACTTATGTTCGCTTCCCGGTTCGCTGTCCGGTTCGCGTACTGGCAGCTAACCGCTCGAAAAATTCAAAAAATGTTTTTTTTTCCTGACATATATGAGCCTCCTCAGCCACCCTCAGAAAACCTAGGGGGTCAGGATACATCTCCCGTGCCCCCTTATACTCATTTCCCCACATTGTTTTTCCGCCATCTTGTGATTAAATTCGACTGAAACACAAAATGGTGAACTCCCGTTACGCTACCAGTAAGCTACCCGGTTCGCATACCGGGACGCGCCTCTACGGCGAAAAATCGCAATTTTATTTTTTTTTGCCCGGCGGGGCACTTTAATATCCCCCTCATCAATCCTAGGGGGTCAGGAGGAGTCTACCTTGACCCCTTTCATTAAATTCCCCCTTCGTTTTTCTCCACCTCTTGTCTCTCGATCCTACCGAGAGACAAGATTGCAGCCGGCCCGGACTGTTTAGAATGTTGACAGACAACGGAGAGCCAATCAGCTTCGCTTCGCGAAGTTCCGTTACGCGTCAGGTACGCGAACCGGAGCGCTAACCGGAGTGCTGAAACAGATATATCTGTTTTTTTAAATGTTAAATTCTCAAAATCCACTGGGGCACATATATTGAGACATAGCAAAGGCACGTCGGGCAAACCATATCTACAATTCTGCCAAGTTTCGTGTAAATCCATTCAGCCGTTCTAACTAAAAGTGATTCCAACCGCCCTATGGAAAAATGAATGGGAAAAACTTGTTTTGGGACCCCCCTTTTTTCTTTGCCCCCCTTGACGAAACCCCCCAAATTTTTAGGGGCTGCTCAGAAACAAAATGTGCCATTTTCCTGAAAATTTCAGCCAATTCCGTCCACAAACGCCAAAGTTATTCGACATAGAATTTTCAGAAATCCCATAGGAAAAAAATCCTAACTATATATACCTACTGGCGACGCCAGTAGGTAATGTATATATATATATATATATATACATATATATATATATATATATATATATATATATATATATATATATATATATATATATATAGATAGATAGATAGATAGATAGATAGATAGATAGATATATATTGATGTGACCAAGGCCTCTGGGACGGCCGAAACGTGTCATGGCAGTCTGTTTGTTTGACAAATAAATGTATGCCGTTACAAGTTGGTCCTTGCCTCGTAATTCATCAATGGAGAGCGCAGCTGCGAGGTATTGCAGATATATTTATATATATATATATATATATATATATATATATATATATATATATATATATATATATATATATATATATATATATATATTACCTACTGGCTGTCGCCAGTAGGTATATATAGTTAGGATTTTTTCCCTATGGGATTTTTGAAAATTCTATGTCTAATAACTTTGGCGTTTGTGGACGGAATCGGCTGAAATTTTCAGGAAAATGGCACATTTTGTTTCTGAGCAGCCCTTGAAAATTTGGGGGGGTTTCGTCAAGGGGGGGGCCGAGAGAAAAGGGGGGTCCCAAAACGCGTTTTTCCCATGTTAATTTCCATAGGGCGGTTGGCCTCACTTTTAGCTCGAACGGCTGAATGGATTTGCACGAAACTTGGCAAAATTGTAGGGACTGTTAGCCCGATGTGCCTTTGCTAGGTCTCAATATATGTGCTCCAGTGGATTTTGAGAAATTAACGTTCAAAACAAGATATATATCTGTAACAGCGCTCCGGGCTGCGCTCCGGTCTGCTTACTTTTCGCGAAACGGAACTTTGCGATGCGAAGCTGATTGGCTTTCCGGTGTCTGTCAACATTCTAAACAGTCCGGAGCGGCCGCCATCTTATCTCTCGGTAGGATCGAGAGAGAAGAAGAGGTGAAAAACGAAGGGGGAATTTAATGAAAGGGGGCAAGGTAGACCCTTCTTGACCCCCTAGGAATGATGTTGGGGTTATTAAAGGGTCCCGTGGGGAAAATAAAAAAAAATCGATTTTTCACGGTAGAAGCGCTTCTCGGGCCGCGAACTGGGCCGCAAACTGGTAGCGAAACGGGAATTCGCCATTTTGTGTTTCGTTTTAATTAAATTACTAGGTATAGGGGGTGCGGGAGACGTATCCTGATCCCTTATGTTTTCTGAGGGTGGCTGAGGAGGCTCATATATGTTGATATATGTCTTCCAGCGGCTGTGCGTGCGCCATCTTATCTCTCGGTAGGATCGAGAGAGAAGAAGAGGTGAAAAACGAAGGGGGAATTTAATGAAAGGGGGCAAGGTAGACCCCTCTTGACCCCCTAGGAATGATGTTGGGGTTATTAAAGGGTCCCGTGGGGAAAAAAAAAAAATTGATTTTTCACGGTAGAAGTGCTTCTCGGGCCGCGAACTGGGCCGCAAACTGGTAGCGAAACGGGAATTCGCCATTTTGTGTTTCGTTTTAATTAAATTACTAGGTATAAGGGGGTGCGGGAGACGTATCCTGATCCCTTATGTTTTCTGAGGGTGGCTGAGGAGGCTCATATATGTTGATACATGTCTTCCAGCGGCTGTGCGTGAGCGTTTTTTTTTTTTTGCTGCGTGATGTCTGTTAACGTTCGATTCGATGGAAATCAGGAAGTGTTGACCGCCAATTTGTCACTGCGATAAAATATTTTGTTATAAATGAATCCTTATTGATAAACATTGTATGCGCCATCTTGCCTTTTTTCCAATGGCACAATTTTGTCGTGCACGGCAGCCATTTTAGATGCCTTGACCAGACCCACTCTCTGCACGCCGTCGATTCTCAGCACGGCTCCCCACCCTCGCATGCATCTCCCCCACGCACTGGTCACCCCCGCTCTCTCTCTCGTGCATGGGCCATAAACCTCCCCCCATCTGCGCTGTTCTTCTCTGAGAATCACACCCTGTGCCCGCCCGACACCTCCCTTTCACCCTATTCACTACCGCACCCTCTGACACTCCTCTTCCTCTGTGTCCGATTGTCCAGGCCGGTCCCAGGCTATCACCTAGCCCTGCGGATGTAGTTTATGGCCCCAGCTGCAGAGAATCCAGACATGCCAACCCTCCCGATTCAGGCGTGAGACTACCGATTTCAGTGCTAGTCTCCCGCCTCCCGATTCCTGCAAGCAAAAACCCGATTCCTCAGGGGTTTCAGCTGACAGGGCTTGGTATTGTGTTACGTGCTAATTCTTCCAGGAAACGTCAGAGGGCCGATGCAGGGGCTCTAGAAGGGGTGATAAACCATTTAAGCCTCATTAACAAGCGCATGGTCTTTTAAAGATATGTGAAGTACTCGGGGCGGCGGTGTGTGTGTGCCCTCTTTCAGGAGCGGGCGGGGGGGGGGGGCACTGCCAGCAACTTGCCAGGCCAGGCAGTGTTCAAAACACTCTCTGCCTGCTATTGCGCTCCATGCTTCGGAAAGGTAAGAGAAAGAACGTGCATTTGAGTTTGAAATGTCCGATCCTGTAGCAGCACACTTCCAAAGCCCACACATGACAATAACCCGATTCAAGGCCCCATTCACCCGATTTTTTAAAAATATATAGTACTCCAACAAAGTAGGATTATAAAACTTTATTAACTTTATAAATATATCGAACGCAACAAAAACTGTAAATACATTTAAACATTTTTTGGCAAAAAGAAGCAACAATGGTCAGTAGCTGTCTTTTGTGCGAATAGTCCCAAGGCAGCACAACGTGCTGAGTTCTGGACGGCACCCAGGTGATGTTACCTGGGTGCCGCACTGGTTTTTGGTTTCCTACAATGCAGCTCAGAAAAACAGCGTGGGGCGTCCCGGGTGGTGCGGGGGGAGGCCTCGTCAGTAGCGGTCTGTTGTGCGAATAGTCCCAAGGCAGCAGAACGCGCTGAGATGTTGATGGCACCCAGGTGATGTCCAGTAAACTGCCGCACTGGTTTTGGTATCCTACAATGCTGCTCCGAAAATTGGCGTGGGGCGTCCCGGGTGGTGCGGGGGGAGGCCTCGTCAGTAGCGGTCTGTTGTGCGAATAGTCCCAAGGCAGCAGAACGCGCTGAGATGTGGATGGCACCCAGGTGATGTCCAGTAACTTGCCGCACTGGTTTTGGTATCCTACAATGCTGCTCCGAAAAACGGCGTGGGGCGCCCCGGGGGGGGGCGTGGGGGAGGCGGCATGAACGGGCCTCCCCAGGTGGAGGCTCGTCTGCTGTACTGGGGCACCCCTTTACCGTTTCAGTTGCCATTCCGCCCGCTTTTGCTACACTGTGCCTCATCCTCCATTCAGCTGTTTATCGCCCGCTCTTGCGGCTACAGCGTCTCGCTCACCATGTAGTTGAGTTGCGCCCACTCCTGCGGTGCAGCGATAGGCGGCTGCCATTGGATTCTTAAAATGGCGGACGGCTCTTCGGATTTGGGCCTGGTCCACTAAAATGGCCCTGGGACACCTTGGAACTCGGACGCTTGCCTGCTAGGGCTTGGGCTCCATTCTCGAAAGCGTCCCCTCAGCCGTGAAGATTCTACAAAAGTCTTGGGGGCCCTCGACTCCTGCAGGCTTCCGGTGGGGAGCGGCTGCCATGATTGCTCGCGGAATGACCACGACGGAGCCACGAGATGGTGGTGCTCTCATGCTGACGCCAGCTTCAGTCTGAAACATCCAGAAACAAGGTGGGGCTTTCATCGTTTGGGAAAAAAAAATGTTCTAAACCAATGAAAAGTGTTATTATTAGGTCATATGACCAAGCCTTCCATCATTAGGAAACCAAAAGTAAAATGAACCAATGAAAAGTTTTATAAACAAGTCACATGACCTGTTATGCGGCATAGGGCTACAAAAAGCGTAGAAAATCCGTTGGCACGTGAGGCGGCGTCAGTAGCGGACCGATGTGCGAATAGGCCGAAGGCAGCACAACGCCCTGAGATCCGGATGGCATCGAGTTGTTATCCAGCAAGTTGCTGCACTGGTGTGGCTATCCTACAATGCTGCGCCGAAAGTCGGCGTGGGGCGCCCCGTTGGCCTGTAAGGTCGCGTCAGTCAGTGGGGGCTGTGCGTCTCCCCCAAGATGGAGGCTCCTCGGCTGCAGTGCGGCGCCCCTTATCTTTTCACTCGCCGTCAAACTGAGTTGCGTCCGCACTTGCGGCTACAGTAGGCCGAAGGCAGCACAGCGCACCGAGATCCGGATGGCACCGAGGTGGTGTCCAGCAAGTTGCCGCACTGGTGTGGCCATCCTACAATGCTGCGCCGAAAGACGGCGTGTCCAGCTGAGTTCCGGTCACTCTTGCGGTACAGTGACTCGAACGCGCCGAGATCCGGATGGCACCGAGGTGGTGTCCAGCAAATTGCCGCACTAGTGTGGCCATCCTACAATGCTGCGCCGAAAGTCGGCTTGGGGTGCCCCGTTGGCTTTTGAGGTGATGTCAGTAGTGGACCGATGTGTGAATAGGTCGGAACCAGCACAAGGCGCCAAGATCCGGATGGCAAGTCCTGGATGTTGAGTGCCATAGTTGAGAGTTCTGAGCAGTGCTTGTAAGACTATCTGAAGCTTATTTGCACCTGCTGCAGCTTCACTATTGCCCTGGTGTGGCCAAAGATCGCCCATGACATAGGCGGCCGGCTCCCGAGGTCCGGCGGAACTTTTTTCCTTTTCCTTTCTGCATCTTGTCCCACAATCCGTTTGACCTGAAGACACGACCAGGTCCCTGAATGTGTGCAGGGGGACGTTATTGATTGAATCAAAATGGCGGCTTAACACAAAGCTGACTCAAGCGTTGCTGTTGATGCTATACAGACAAAAATTGGTTTTCAGTTTGTACATTCTTCAGGATTTTTTTTTCCATCCAAGGCTGATTGAGAGTTTGTAGAAAAATGGCTTCAGATTTTCAACATACTACTCTTCAACATTCTTCCTAAATGTAACAATGTGAGACTCACTAGGAGAACGGCTGTTTATCTTTCCTTTCAAAATGCTGCCAACAATATTTTCTGAATGGAAGACACCATCTTGTAGCATAAAGGGCCGAAAGGGGTTCTGGTCTGGCCGATGGTTGGTGGAGACATTTTGACTATATCTTGGACCTGCCCAGCCTCGCCCAAAATGGCGCCGGTATAAATGGGACTCGTAACTCCTTGTTGTGTACTGGTTGAACAACCTTGATATCACGAGATATGAATGCAGTTTTGATGCTCATGGCGGGCGGGGACGAGAATTGATTGAATATTTCGACATCCCTATTGATATTAAGTTCTGATGTGTTATTGATTACTGTACTATTGAAAGTTCGAATTAACGTCACCCATGGTACTTGCCCGCAAATGTATATCTAGATGATTTTTTTTGTAAGTGGCTTTGTCGTATTTTAATTACAAAATGTACGTCCACCGATTCCGCAACTGTTAGACACCTTAGTTCTTGCAACCTAATGGCCCGCTCGTTACGTTCCTCTACAGTGTAAATGTCTCCTTATCATATACGTTTCCAGTTTGCTCCGTGGCCGGCCCACGTGGTTATAGGCCCGTATTTGTATGCTGACATTTTCACAATAAAGGTTTTTAAAACAAAACATGGTAGTAGTATTTACATTGGTAAAGTTTTTACTTTTAGTCACTGTTTTCGAATCAGTGAAAGGCAAGTGAAATAAAGCAGTCCAATTACATGATGGATAAAAGGTATAATACGTAGGAACGCAGTAAAGATAAATGGTCAAGGGCAGTTGTGTTTTCCACTCCTGCAACATAAAGTGATCGATAAGAATCTGATAATCAGGCGTATCGGCGAGTAAGACAGCAGGCCGAGCCTCTTTTACTCAACGGCCCCGTCATGGGACGAAGAAACGCCCTTTTTCTCGAAAAAGGAATATATTTTACTTGCAGGACAGTTGTAAATTTTCCGGGAAAGTACATTAGCCTGGAACATTATAACATATGTTAAAAAAAAATAAATGTATTTTTTAGGTCATATGACCAAGCTTTTCATTATTAAAATAACAAAAGTAAAATGAACCAATAAAAAGTTTTATTAACAAGTCACATGACCTGTTATGCTTACGTTACGCGCTGCGCGCCGCGCCCCGGATCACTTCCGGGTGCGCTAACGCGGCGTGTCATATAACGCATTACGCGACAACGTAGGTCAAGAATATAGTCAAAATGTCTCCACCAACCAGCGTACGGAACACAACCCCTTTCAGCAGTCCAAAAAGTTCTGTTAAATGACAACAGAGGGGACAGGCAACAAGAACCATCAGTCAAAGAGGGGAGGGCAAGTTCTTCTCTACCGGGTCATGTTGGGGCGCTACCGGAACTGATCGAATTGGTAGTCTACAGTGTTTCTGGATGTTTCAGACTAAAGCTGGCGTCAGCATGAGAGCACCACCATCTCGTAGCTCCGTCATGGCCATTCCACGAGCAAACATGGCAGCCGCTCCCCACCAGAAGCCTGCGGGAGTCGGGGGCCCCCAAGACTTTTGTAGAATCTTCACGGCTGAGGGGACGCTTTCGAGAATGGGACCCAAGCCCTATCAGGGAAGCGTCCGAGTTCCAAGGTGTCCCAGGGCCATTTTAGTGGACCACGCCCAAATCTGAAGAGCCGGCCGCCATTTTGAGAGTCCTGTGGCAGTCGCTTATCGTTGCATCGCAAGAGCGGGAGCAACTCAACTACATGGTGAGCGAGACGCTGTAGTCGCAAGAGAGGGCGGTAAACAGCTGAATGGCGGAAGAGGCACAGTGTAGCAAAAGCGGGCGAAATGGCAACTAAAACGGTAAAGGGGCGCCCCACTACAGCGTGTCTTCAGGTCAAACAGATTGTGGGACAAGGTCCAGAATAGAAGAGTCATCAAAAGGCAAAAAGTTCCGCCGGACCCCGGGAGCCGGCCGCCTATGTCGGGGGCGATCTCAGGCTACACCAGTGCTATAAGACTTGGGGAGGGGGTCGGAGCCAAGCGTCTTCTCCGAGTCCGTGCCATCACATCGCCCCTCGGGGGCCTCCGTCAAGCGGTTTAGGGAGGTACCATATCACATTGTTTTCAAATGCAGTCAGGTCCACAAACGACCCTCACTTACTTTGAGAATAGTGAAGCTGCAGTAGGTGGAAATAAGCTTCAGACAGTGTTACAAGCGCTGCTCAGAACTCTGAACTATGGCACCCAACATCCAGAACTTATGCCATTTGAGAATGGCAGTGACATCGAAGCAACTCAGGGACCAAAACCATTAACGTACTTTCACGTATGAAAATCTTACTTGGGGAGGGGGCAGGAGCGAAGCGCCCCCTCCCAGTCCGCGCCACCACACCGTATGTGGAAAATCTGAAGCCATCGTTCTACAAACTCAACCAACCTCGGATGGAAAAATCTAGAAAAACGTACAAACTGAAAACCAGTTTTGGTCTGCATAGCATCAGTAGCAACGCTTGCTATCAGAGTGCATGAGTTTCATGCTCGATCGATTGAGCTAGCCGGATCGGGCAACAAAAAGTATAAAATAGTTATGTAAATAGTTATTTAATAAAATGTTTTACCCTGTTACTTTGCTGGTGTGTTGTATATATTTTTAATATTTGCATAGGGTTTGTCGTTATTTTGGGCGGGGTGGGTGACGGAGCCGAGCTGTCTTGCAGCCCTCATGGTGTGGAGCTCAGTTCATCTCACTATTTTCGTATTTCTCATGAAGGGTTGTTCCTAATATTTCTATTTTAGCAAGGTCAAAAAGAGATCCAATTAGTGGCCTACTGATTTTGCTCGATTACTTTTATTTTTTTACACGATTTTTCACGATTTTTCACTATCTGCAAAGACTAAACAGAGTATTGCGACTTTGTGCTTGTTTGTAAATAGAGAATGAACCAAAGAGAATAAATTGTAAAACAGTAAATGCTTGGATAACAATCAATCAAATGGAGAGACAAGCAGGCATGACGGATTACAACGGGGGTAAAGGCCTGCGTTAACTACCCTTCACTATCTGCAAAGAGAGAGTACTACTAAGAGAAAAGAGGGTAGGGGGGGGGGCCGCGTTCAAAGCACATCAGCGTGCATAAACACGAAAAAGTTTTTACCTATCACGTACTTGACATTTGACAGCTTTTGATGTTTGCTATTAAAAAACCATTGAAATTCACAGAATAAAACATAGGTTTTAGGCCATATATAGTTAGGAATTTGCATTTACAAAACCTTGAAAATTCACTGAAAAAACCATTGGTTATAGACCATATATATTTAGGGATTAGCCTTTTCAAAACCTTATTTTACTCACACAAAACCATTGAAATTTCATATATAGTTAGTTGCACTAACTATATATCGCGCACCCGCAATCCACTGCTGATGATGTCACATATTACATCATTCATGACATGGTTAGTGACATCACTGATGACATCACTGATGACATCTTAAATGACATCACTGATGACATCTCAAATGACATCACTGATGACATCACTGATGACATCTCAAATGACATCACTGATAAAATCACTGATAACATCTCATTTGACATTACTGATTACATCACTGATGATATAATTCATGTGATAATACCATGAACCTCTTCAGACTCTAATATAACCTTAGATACAATCAGTGTAAACAGACAGTCACAGACTGTCACTCATCCATGGAGTTACTCACACACCTAGTCAGTTATGCAAAAAATCAATCACACCTCCATTTTCTCAACTATACAGTTATACACACCTTACTTATTCAAACATATACTAACACATATTTAGTCTCTTATACAATCCCTGATACATGTTCACAATGATCCATACAGCCACTCACACATTCACTGGCTCTTATGCACAGTTATTTATACATGTCAACTCTCACATGTACTGTGTTTTACATATGTACTTACTTTGACATGTAGCACTGAGATATCCATTCACTCACCAATACACTCATGCACAGTCAACTGCCCATACAGCTGTTTCCACATGCACTTTTGAACCCATACATATAGTGAATCAACTACTCACACATCTATGTACAGAGTCACACACCTCCCAGCCACCCATACACACACACTCAGTTTCCCATACAAATACTTGGACAACCAATGAATAACCCATACAGTTACTCATATAGCTACTGATTAACACATGCAGCAGTTTGTAGAACAACAGATATAATGATGCACAAATTAAGACAGTTTAGTCACTAACCCATGCACTCAGTAAGACACATTTAATCATTCTCTCATACAGTCAGTCATGCACCTACTAAATCCTTCTTCCAGACACTTATACATCCACTCATTCTTCAATATGTAAGACATATTTTAACTTTACAGAAACATACAGTCACTGGATGTTGTCATCAGTGATGTCATCAGTGATGTCATTTGAGATGTCATCAGTGATGTCATCAGTGATGTCATTTGAGATGTCATCAGTGATGTCATTTAAGATGTCATCAGTGATGTCATCAGTGATGTCACTAACCATGTCATGAATGATGTAATATGTGACATCATCAGCAGTGGATTGCGGGTGCGCGATATATAGTTAGTGCAACTAACTATATATGAAATTTCAATGGTTTTGTGTGAGTAAAATAAGGTTTTGAAAAGGCTAATCCCTAACTATATATGGTCTATAACCAATGGTTTTTTCAGTGAATATATATATATATATATATATATTTCAACAGATTTCCCCAGTCCTGGGGAGGTGTGGAGTCGCAAAGAATTAGAATCGTTCGCTTGGTATGGTGAAAGTGTTATATTTATTTCATCAATCCAGGGGGTATCAAAGCAAAAACAACCAACGCGTTTCGACAGCATCCGCTGTCTTGATCACGAAAATATATATATATATATATATATATATATATATATATATATATATATATATATATATACATATATATATATATATATATATATATATATATATATATATATATATATATATATATATATATATATATATATATATATATATATTTATTACCTACTGGCGGTCGCCAGTAGGTATATATAGTTAGGATTTTTTCCCTATGGGATTTCTGAAAATTCTAGGCCTAATAACTTTGGCGTTTGTGGACGGAATTGGCTGAAATTTTCAGGAAAATGGCACATTTTGTTTCTGAGCAGCCCTTGAAAATTTGGGGGGGTTTTGTGGAGGGGGGGCCGAGAAAAAAGGGGGGTCCCAAAACGCGTTTTTTCCATGTTAATTTCCATAGGGCGGTTGGACTCACTTTTAGCCCGAACGGCTGAATGGATTTGCACGAAACTTGGCAAAATTGTAGGGACTGTTAGCCCGATGTGCCTTTGCTAGGTCTCAATATATGTGCTTCAGTGGATTTTGAGAAATTAACGTTTAAATCAAGATATATATCTGTAACAGCGCTCCGGGCAGCGATCCGGTTAGCGAACCTTTCGCGTATTGGAACTTTGCGATGCGAAGCTGATTGGCCCTCCGGTGTCTGTCAACATTCTAAACAGTCCGGAGCGGCCGCCATCTTGTCTCTCGGTAGGATCGAGAGACAAGAGGAGGCCAAAACAAAGGGGGAAATTACCATAAGGGGGCATAGTAGATCCTCGTTGACCCCCTAGGTTTTATGTGGAGGTTTTAAAAGGGCCTAGGAGGGTCCAAAAAAAAAATTTTTTTTTTTGCGTGGTAAGCGCCAAGTTCGCGAACCGGAAAGCGTTCTGGGCAGCGAACTTTAAGGATAAAAGAATGATAGACTTTTCTAATACTGTATGTTAATTATTTGTTGTTTTTGTTCGTTTTTTTATTTATTTATTTATTTTGATTTAAAAAAAATTATTTATTATTTTCATAGTTCATTAAAACTTCCAGCATTATATCATCTGGTATCTCGTCAAACATGGATGTTTCTGTCTCTTGTAAGGTTTGAATAAATTGTTCGTCAAAAGATTGATCCATAAAATCTTCATACACATTTTCTTCAGTTACAATGTCTTCAGATGTAATCTCGAAGGAAACATTAGTTTTTTCTTGCTCCCCTTCCATTTTTTTGCTGTAAATTGCATAAAAAAAATAATTAAATTAGAAGAGTTAGGGCACTGTTGGGTTTAAGTTCAGACAGGTAGTTCTGTTTTTTTAACAGTGAACTTAAAGTAAGTAAATTCATAATTATAGCAGAGAAGTGTAAGTCAATCAATAAATATAACAGAGGAGTCTATCTGTATCTATAACTATAGCAGGGGGACAGTAAATAATTATCAAAAAACGTTTTTACAAATTAATTTAAAGTGCCACTTACAAATTATCAATTTAATTTACAGGGAGGTGAAAAGGCTCTTGAAATGTAGTTCAGGAAGTAGTAGTCAAAATGGCTGTGTTTCCTTCTCTTCCTTTATATATATTCAGGTACATAACCAATCAAATGTCAGGAAAAAAAAATTGAAAATGAAAGTAACATTTTCATTGGTTGTCAATTCCAACACTTCAGATGTGTTTTGTGAAGTAATTTACCTCACGGTACTTAGAGAGGTCTACAGGCTTAATGGCTAAATGGAATTTCAATCAAATTTGTGGAAATGAAAGGGATTGTTATGTAGTATGAGCTAATCTATATTTGGTGAGAGTGTCTCTAGTCGTTTTTCTGTAAATTACTTTCCCACCTTTTTTTAGGACCGCTTTCCGGAAAGCGGCCCGGTTAGCGAACCTTAAGCGTCACGGGAGTCCACCATTTTGTGTTTCGGTCGCATTAAGATACAAGATGGAGGGCAAATAATGTTTAGAATGGGTAGAAGGGGTCATGGTAGACTTATCTTGACCCCCTAGGTTTTCTGAGGGTGGCTGAGGAGGCTTATATGTGCGGAAAAAAAACATTTTTTAAAAAAATCCGCGAGGTTAGCTTTCGGTTAGCGAACCGGGTAGCGCTCCGGGGAGCGTATTTTGTGGAAAATTAGTGAAAAAAGTTAGAGAAAAATAATAATTGTGAGTGATCAGATGTAGGGTAGCTCTGAGAAGAGCTTTTGGGTTTATGGTACATTTAGGTACTTATAAGTAGGTACCAATGCACAGTCTTAAATTCAGAATGAAAATTCTGTTGCCCTCATCTGAGAAGTGAACTCCATCTCCTCTGTAGATATCTTGCATGTAGTAACGCAAGTTATTGTTGTACAGAGAGCCCATTCCATGGTCTCTCATGTAAGCTGAAACAGATTTGTTTACATGCTTCCTCGCTTTCTCAATTTGTGGACAAAATTGGTTGGACCACCTCCATTTCTGTCTTTGGCATATATTGGAATATACCAAGGCAGTTTGAGGAAAAAGTGCCATTAATTGCTCAAAGGTGTCCTTTAAAAGCATTTCCAGACCTACCCCTGTCAAAGTGCCCAAATCATTACCTTCACAGTGCACTATTAACAGGTCAGGTTTTGGCAAATGCATAAAGGTTTTCACCAATGGTATCAATTGGTGACATTTTAATCCTCTTTGGCCCAACCACTTAATTTCCACATCTTGTAAATTGAGGTTAGGTAAATTTCTGTTCTCAGCATACCTTTGAGCCCAGTGGATGTAACTATGTCCAACAATCCAGACCTTAAACATGGTGGGAGAAGGTTGTTCTGCAGTCAGATGAAGTGTGGTAATGAAAGGGCAGTTGAAACAGTAGGAGTTTCTAAAGAAAAAAAACTGTGGATTTCCAATGCTAATGATTCATTAGCAGTGATTGGTGCATTTCCATTTCTGAAAACAGAAAGTTAGGGTGCATGGATGTGTTCTTTGAAACATGTAATTTGAATGGTCAAGGAAGAAACATTTAATGAAAGATTGCACTGGATACGCAGGTGCACTGAGAGTTCAGAGTTCAATTGAAACATTGTTGTGTGAATTTGCAAACATGAGAGGTCTTCCAGGAGGTGGTTGCTATGGAAACAAGGCAGAGAGGGCAGAGGGGGGAAGGGTTTTGATTTGAAAAAAGTGAGGGAAGAGGTATGATTGGCTAATATGAGAGATATGTGAAATGAATATCTGTATTTCTGTGCTTTCAATAGCTGCAGCCTTTGGAGTGCATCCTTTTTCTTCTGCTGAAGACAATTTGGTGTATTTCTGAGACTGTTTTCAAAACTCAAAAAATATTTGCTAAGGTGAGAAAAGATTTATTTAATTTAGATAGAGAATAGTATGATTTAAGGAGAAAATGATGAAGAAAGCTGTGTTTTTAAAATGTGGTTTTGTCTCTAGTGATATACTAATAGAATTAGTTTCTTTGAGAAATTGTAATTGCATATTCGGTGTAGCATTCTGGCATGCAGTAACACAAGTTATTGTGGTACATGGAGCCCATTCCATGGTCTGTTATGTAAGCTGAAACAGATATGTTGTTTTTAAAAACGATTTAAGAAATCAATTACATTTGTGGATATGTACTGCTAGAGCTTCATAGGTTGTTTTGAGCCATATTTATAAGGCATTTGAGTGTCTTTGATGTTATGTTTTCCTTTTAAAATGTAAAGTGTTCCTCATGGGGCAAGTGTCTTGTAAATACGCTCCCACTTGTGCTTTGCAAATTTAGATTTTGATTATGGGAGTTACATAGCCATGTTAATAATGTCCAAACAATGGTGGTAGGGCATTCAAGAAAACGTTTTTCTGTGTCTCTAGGACATTTTCAGTCCTTTCCTCTTGAATGCAGGTATACAATTGATTTATATGCTGTGTTTAAAAACGAATTTTCAAATCAATTACATTTCTTGATATGTACTGTTAGAGCTTCATAGGTTGTTTGGGGTCATATTTAGAAGGCATTTTAGTGTCTTTGATGTTATGTTTACCTTTTTAAATGGAAAGCGTTCCTCATGGGGCCCTGAGCAGTTCTTAGCCATGTTATTTAATGGGAAGTGGATATCATGGCTAAGAGCATTTGCTGGAAAATGCATGAATATTGCTGACTTTTCTGCGATATTCATGCATTGTGGGCGTTTTTTTTCGCATTTGCGAGCAGTTCTTAGCCATGTTATCCAATGGGAGGTGGATAACATGGCTAAGAGCATTTGCTGGAAAATGCATGAATATCGCTGACTTTTCATCGATATTCATGCATTGCGGCCGTTTTTTTTCGCATTTGCGAGCAGTTCTTAGCCATGTTATCCAATGGGAGGTGGATAACATGGCTAAGAGCATTTGCTGGATAATGCATGAATATCGTTGACTTTTCAGCGATATTCATGCATTGCGGCCGATTTTAATCGCATTTGTGATAAACAATTACATTTCTTGATATGTACTGTTAGAGCTTCATAGGTTGTTTGGGGTCATATTTAGAAGGCATTTCAGTGTCTTTGATGTTATGTTTACCTTTTTAAATGGAAAGCGTTCCTCATGGGGCAAGTGTCTTGTAAATACGCTCCCACTTGCGCTTGGCAAATTTAGATTTTGATTATGGGAGTTACCTAGCCATGTTAATAGTGTCCCAAAAATGGTGCTAGGGCATTCCAGAAAACACTTTCATGTGTCTCAAGGACATTTTTAGTCATTTCTTCATGAATGCAGGTATACAATTGATTTATATGCTGTGTTTAAAAACGAATTTTGAAATCAATTAAATTTCTGGATATGTACTGTTAGAGCTTCATAGGTTGTTTGGGGTCATATTTAGAAGGCATTTTAGTGTCTTTGATGTTATTTTTCCCTTTTTAAATGGAAAGCGTTCCTCATGGGGCCCTGAGCAGTTCTTAGCCATGTTATTTAATAGGAAGTGGATAACATGGCTAAGAGCATTTGCTGGAAAATGCATGAATATCGCTGACTTTTCTGCAATATTCATGCATTGCGGCCGTTTTTTTTCCTATTTGCAAGCACTTCTTAGCCATGTTATCCAATGGGAGGTGGATAACATGGCTAAGAGCATTTGCTTCAAAGGTTGTTTGGGGTCATACACCATTTTTGGGAAATTATTAACATGCCTATGTAACTCCCATAATCAAAATCTAAATTTGCCAACCGCAGGTGGGAGCGTATTTGCAATAAATTTGCACCATGAAGAACGTAAAATAGCATAATAGACACTCAAATGCCTTATAAATATGACCCAAAACATCTTATGAAGCACTAGCAGTGCATATTTCCAGAAATGTATTGGTTTTCATTTAATGATTTACTTCATTGGTAGGCCTTCACATGTTTTTTTACCTTGGTTTTTTTCAGTGAAAATCTTATCTGCAACCATGTGTTGGCCTCACCTCAAATAAACAAAACAGGTGATGGACTGAATGTGGATCAATGACACACATTCACCCCAGTCTAAAGATCTGGGCCTAAACAAATCTTTAGATAGGCTACATCTTATCGTCATCCTGAATTAATCATTTAAAATATTAGGGAGTGATTTATGATTGTTGTATGCCTGTTTTGTACCATTGAGTGTCATTTTTGTGATGCAGTGCTGGTGGAAAACATTTGCTATGTTAAATAATTAGTAGGGCATTAAGTTTTAGATGACTGTTATTTATTTACTGTTTGGTAATAGTGGTTAATAACATTTTATATTATATTTTTCCACAGATTCAACTGCAGATTCTTTCATAGTTTGGAAAATGCCTACAAAAAGTAGAATAAGAAAGGCTAGAAAACGTCAAAGACAGCAGGATGATGTTTTATTGCAGCAGTCCTCTTCCCCAAATACTTGTCAAAACACCAAGAAAGGTCCGGGTAAGAGCACGAAATCATTCTTAAGAAATATTTGTAGTAAAAAAAGTTTTGCTCAAAAAAATGTTTCAGTCCACAAAAAGAAAAGTAATTTAAATGGAAAGGAGAGACCCATCACAAATGTTACTGGTAGAGGAAGAGATAACTCTGTGCATGATAGTAGAAGGAAACAACAGTTTAGGGACATTCGAAATCGAATGTTCCGTAATAGGATATTAGTTAATTTATTGAAAAATATTAAAAAGAAAGGCCAACAGAAAGCGGCATTTTATAAGAAGAAGAAAAATGTAGAGAAAATTATTGATCATGCTTTTGAAATTAAGCGAAAGTTGTTTATTTTGGTAATCAATAGAATTAGGAAACTAAGCAAGGTAATTTCTGATTTCAAAACAAAAAGTAGATGGAAGAGAGTAGTAAATCGTACTAACTTTTGTGAAGTTTTTTTCGGAGAATGGATGCATAGTTCAAGTTGTGATTCAGAAAAGGGGGGTGGTGATGAACAGAGTGTCTGAATTAAGCAGACCACTCTTACCCAGTCCAAAGATCAGGGCTTGATCCATCACCGTTATTTATCTCACTGCCCCATCCCAGCTCAGAACCTGGCTATATGCAAATCAGTCTGTCCCTGGCCCAGTGCATCATGGGAACAGGGCAGACTAAACTACCAAGCCAATTCTTCACCAGAAAGGAGACAAGCAACCCAGCTCATTGCACCATCAGGATTCAAGCAAACCGGGCCGAAGACGGCTGTAATGCCAGAAACCGGTCCCCGGGAGCTTGTTTCCTTCCCAGTGTAAGAATTGGCTTTTGTAGTTTGGTTTGCCCTGTTCCCATCATGCACTGGGACAGGAACAGACTAATTTGCATACAGCCAGGTTCTGAAACTGGGATGGTGCAGTGAGCTAAAAAACGGTGTTGGATCTAGCCCTGATCTCTTGACTGGGTGAGAGCTTTCTGCTTAATTCAGAGACTCTGTCCCTCACCACCCCTTGTTGTAAATAATTTTGTCCACCCTAAGCGTGGAAGGGTATTCTCAGATGTGAGACCCTTGCTCATTGCACCATCAGGATTCAAGCAAACCGGGCCGAAGACGGCTGTAATGCCAGAAACCGGTCCCCGGGAGCTTGTTTCCTTCCCAGTGTAAGAATTGGCTTTTGTAGTTTGGTTTGCCCTGTTCCCATCATGCACTGGGACAGGAACAGACTAATTTGCATACAGCCAGGTTCTGAAACTGGGATGGTGCAGTGAGCTAAAAAACGGTGTTGGATCTAGCCCTGATCTCTTGACTGGGTGAGAGCTTTCTGCTTAATTCAGAGACTCTGTCCCTCACCACCCCTTGTTGTAAATAATTTTGTCCACCCTAAGCGTGGAAGGGTATTCTCAGATGTGAGACCCTTGCTCATTGCACCATCAGGATTCAAGCAAACCGGGCCGAAGACGGCTGTAATGCCAGAAACCGGTCCCCGGGAGCTTGTTTCCTTCCCAGTGTAAGAATTGGCTTTTGTAGTTTGGTTTGCCCTGTTCCCATCATGCACTGGGACAGGAACAGACTAATTTGCATACAGCCAGGTTCTGAAACTGGGATGGTGCAGTGAGCTAAAAAACGGTGTTGGATCTAGCCCTGATCTCTTGACTGGGTGAGAGCTTTCTGCTTAATTCAGAGACTCTGTCCCTCACCACCCCTTGTTGTAAATAATTTTGTCCACCCTAAGCGTGGAAGGGTATTCTCAGATGTGAGACCCTTGCTCATTGCACCATCAGGATTCAAGCAAACCGGGCCGAAGACGGCTGTAATGCCAGAAACCGGTCCCCGGGAGCTTGTTTCCTTCCCAGTGTAAGAATTGGCTTTTGTAGTTTGGTTTGCCCTGTTCCCATCATGCACTGGGACAGGAACAGACTAATTTGCATACAGCCAGGTTCTGAAACTGGGATGGTGCAGTGAGCTAAAAAACGGTGTTGGATCTAGCCCTGATCTCTTGACTGGGTGAGAGCTTTCTGCTTAATTCAGAGACTCTGTCCCTCACCACCCCTTGTTGTAAATAATTTTGTCCACCCTAAGCGTGGAAGGGTATTCTCAGATGTGAGACCCTTGCTCATTGCACCATCAGGATTCAAGCAAACCGGGCCGAAGACGGCTGTTATGCCAGAAACCGGTCCCCGGGAGCTTGTTTCCTTCCCAGTGTAAGAATTGGCTTTTGTAGTTTGGTTTGCCCTGTTCCCATCATGCACTGGGACAGGAACAGACTAATTTGCATACAGCCAGGTTCTGAAACTGGGATGGTGCAGTGAGCTAAAAAACGGTGTTGGATCTAGCCCTGATCTCTTGACTGGGTGAGAGCTTTCTGCTTAATTCAGAGACTCTGTCCCTCACCACCCCTTGTTGTAAATAATTTTGTCCACCCTAAGCGTGGAAGGGTATTCTCAGATGTGAGACCCTTGCTCATTGCACCATCAGGATTCAAGCAAACCGGGCCGAAGACGGCTGTTATGCCAGAAACCGGTCCCCGGGAGCTTGTTTCCTTCCCAGTGTAAGAATTGGCTTTTGTAGTTTGGTTTGCCCTGTTCCCATCATGCACTGGGACAGGAACAGACTAATTTGCATACAGCCAGGTTCTGAAACTGGGATGGTGCAGTGAGCTAAAAAACGGTGTTGGATCTAGCCCTGATCTCTTGACTGGGTGAGAGCTTTCTGCTTAATTCAGAGACTCTGTCCCTCACCACCCCTTGTTGTAAATAATTTTGTCCACCCTAAGCGTGGAAGGGTATTCTCAGATGTGAGACCCTTGCTCATTGCACCATCAGGATTCAAGCAAACCGGGCCGAAGACGGCTGTTATGCCAGAAACCGGTCCCCGGGAGCTTGTTTCCTTCCCAGTGTAAGAATTGGCTTTTGTAGTTTGGTTTGCCCTGTTCCCATCATGCACTGGGACAGGAACAGACTAATTTGCATACAGCCAGGTTCTGAAACTGGGATGGTGCAGTGAGCTAAAAAACGGTGTTGGATCTAGCCCTGATCTCTTGACTGGGTGAGAGCTTTCTGCTTAATTCAGAGACTCTGTCCCTCACCACCCCTTGTTGTAAATAATTTTGTCCACCCTAAGCGTGGAAGGGTATTCTCAGATGTGAGACCCTTGCTCATTGCACCATCAGGATTCAAGCAAACCGGGCCGAAGACGGCTGTAATGCCAGAAACCGGTCCCCGGGAGCTTGTTTCCTTCCCAGTGTAAGAATTGGCTTTTGTAGTTTGGTTTGCCCTGTTCCCATCATGCACTGGGACAGGAACAGACTAATTTGCATACAGCCAGGTTCTGAAACTGGGATGGTGCAGTGAGCTAAAAAACGGTGTTGGATCTAGCCCTGATCTCTTGACTGGGTGAGAGCTTTCTGCTTAATTCAGAGACTCTGTCCCTCACCACCCCTTGTTGTAAATAATTTTGTCCACCCTAAGCGTGGAAGGGTATTCTCAGATGTGAGACCCTTGCTCATTGCACCATCAGGATTCAAGCAAACCGGGCCGAAGACGGCTGTTATGCCAGAAACCGGTCCCCGGGAGCTTGTTTCCTTCCCAGTGTAAGAATTGGCTTTTGTAGTTTGGTTTGCCCTGTTCCCATCATGCACTGGGACAGGAACAGACTAATTTGCATACAGCCAGGTTCTGAAACTGGGATGGTGCAGTGAGCTAAAAAACGGTGTTGGATCTAGCCCTGATCTCTTGACTGGGTGAGAGCTTTCTGCTTAATTCAGAGACTCTGTCCCTCACCACCCCTTGTTGTAAATAATTTTGTCCACCCTAAGCGTGGAAGGGTATTCTCAGATGTGAGACCCTTGCTCATTGCACCATCAGGATTCAAGCAAACCGGGCCGAAGACGGCTGTAATGCCAGAAACCGGTCCCCGGGAGCTTGTTTCCTTCCCAGTGTAAGAATTGGCTTTTGTAGTTTGGTTTGCCCTGTTCCCATCATGCACTGGGACAGGAACAGACTAATTTGCATACAGCCAGGTTCTGAAACTGGGATGGTGCAGTGAGCTAAAAAACGGTGTTGGATCTAGCCCTGATCTCTTGACTGGGTGAGAGCTTTCTGCTTAATTCAGAGACTCTGTCCCTCACCACCCCTTGTTGTAAATAATTTTGTCCACCCTAAGCGTGGAAGGGTATTCTCAGATGTGAGACCCTTGCTCATTGCACCATCAGGATTCAAGCAAACCGGGCCGAAGACGGCTGTAATGCCAGAAACCGGTCCCCGGGAGCTTGTTTCCTTCCCAGTGTAAGAATTGGCTTTTGTAGTTTGGTTTGCCCTGTTCCCATCATGCACTGGGACAGGAACAGACTAATTTGCATACAGCCAGGTTCTGAAACTGGGATGGTGCAGTGAGCTAAAAAACGGTGTTGGATCTAGCCCTGATCTCTTGACTGGGTGAGAGCTTTCTGCTTAATTCAGAGACTCTGTCCCTCACCACCCCTTGTTGTAAATAATTTTGTCCACCCTAAGCGTGGAAGGGTATTCTCAGATGTGAGACCCTTGCTCATTGCACCATCAGGATTCAAGCAAACCGGGCCGAAGACGGCTGTAATGCCAGAAACCGGTCCCCGGGAGCTTGTTTCCTTCCCAGTGTAAGAATTGGCTTTTGTAGTTTGGTTTGCCCTGTTCCCATCATGCACTGGGACAGGAACAGACTAATTTGCATACAGCCAGGTTCTGAAACTGGGATGGTGCAGTGAGCTAAAAAACGGTGTTGGATCTAGCCCTGATCTCTTGACTGGGTGAGAGCTTTCTGCTTAATTCAGAGACTCTGTCCCTCACCACCCCTTGTTGTAAATAATTTTGTCCACCCTAAGCGTGGAAGGGTATTCTCAGATGTGAGACCCTTGCTCATTGCACCATCAGGATTCAAGCAAACCGGGCCGAAGACGGCTGTAATGCCAGAAACCGGTCCCCGGGAGCTTGTTTCCTTCCCAGTGTAAGAATTGGCTTTTGTAGTTTGGTTTGCCCTGTTCCCATCATGCACTGGGACAGGAACAGACTAATTTGCATACAGCCAGGTTCTGAAACTGGGATGGTGCAGTGAGCTAAAAAACGGTGTTGGATCTAGCCCTGATCTCTTGACTGGGTGAGAGCTTTCTGCTTAATTCAGAGACTCTGTCCCTCACCACCCCTTGTTGTAAATAGTTCAAGTTGTGAGGCATTTTTTAATGAGGAGAGTTATTTTCAGGATAATGATTTGGTGTTTGCAGTTGACACCAGTGGTCGAGCTTATGAAGTGAAGGATGGTTGTCCAGTTGAAAAAGAACAACTTGTGACAACAGAGACAGAAGAGGCGCTAAGTGATGAGGTTTTAGGAAGACGTCCTAAGGGTCCTGTGTACATTTGGAAGTGTAGTTCTATTTGCAGTGTGCGACAGGTTTCCATCAATTTGCTTTGTGATTTTATACGGACATTTAATAAGAAAAGTTTGAAGCAGAAAATGAAGTTGTTGCAAGATTTAGATCCTTGCAGAGTGAGACAAATGACAGGTTTGCGTGGTCATTCACTGGCTTGTCTTTCCAGGAGAGTATGCCAGAGTGTTTTTCATCATTTCAGGATGCTAGCAGTGCATCATAATAAAGTGAGAAAATTAGTGAGAATGTTGTATTATGCTAAGAGTCCAGCAATTATGCTTAAACAATTATGTGCTGCTCTTTTGCATGGTTCTGAAATAGATGTGAAGAATATTTGTGAAGAAATTGAGTTTTGTTACTTTGGTAGTAAAGATGAGAATGTTCAAATTGACCCTGAAGTAGAGGGTAATGTTGAAGATAATGTACAGGTTTCCAGTACAGATTATTTTCAGAAGGAAATTGCCACGTTTCAGATGAAATCAAGTGAGAGGCCTAATTTCACTTGTGTATGTTGTCGACGCACTTATTATAAGAATCAGACTAAGTTAGTGGATTTATATGCAAAAAGTGAAAGGGAAAATAATAGTGAATGGAAGGATTTTGCCACATACTTGATGGTAGAAAATTGTTTTGATTTGGGAGTGGACCAACGTGTGTGTACTTATTGTTGTAACAAATTAAACCAAAACCAGATGCCTGCTAGGGCGGTTCATAATAATCTGGAATTGGTTGAGATTCCTTCAGAATTGAAGGATTTAAATACTTATGAATCTATTTTGATTCAAAGTATCCATCCCTTTCAGGCTATTGTAAGAATGGAGCCAAAGACATGGAAGTTGCCTCCAGCAGATTTACAGAGGATTAAAGGGAAGAGTTGTTTATTTGCCTCTAGATTTGAACAAAAACATTAACACAATTGGAGTTGAGAAAGTGGAAGAGGAACCTCTGGTTATCTTGGTTAATGGGGTTCCGACAAAGAATAAGAAAATATGGCAAGATTTAGTGGATGTTAGGAAAGTGAAAAATGCAACTTTGTATTTGAAGAAAAATAATAAGTACTATAAGAATGTATATGTTGCAGAAGAGGAAGTAAGTGATGAAGAGGATAGCGTTTTGTGTGCTGGCCAAATTGAGAAAGTAGAGGTGTCTAATAGTGAAGAAATATATGAACATTATAGTGTTCATCCTTTGCATTCCAAGGAAGTCATGGGGAATGCAATTGAGTTGTTTCAAATGAAACAAGCCAAAGGGAGTCCCATTAGTGTTTGGGAGGAAAGTTTGGAAGCTCGGTGTTTCCCACAGCTATTTCCCACAGGTCAAGGAGGAAGATATGATGAGCGACCTCATCAAATTCCTGCGTCTGAATACCGGACTTTACGATTGTATGCAGAAGATCCTAGGTTTCGGCAATGCATTCCCTATTTGTTTCATCTCTTGTTTGAAAGCGATCTGTCAGGACTGTCATATGCAGTGAACCACATTTTAAAAAGTGGTATACAGATGCAAAACATCTCGGCAAGTGACTTTATGCATAAAGTCAATGTCCAAGACAGTATTTTGGATTCTCACTTAATTAATCTCATGGCGTGTCAGCGTGGTACTAATGAGTACTGGTACCGTCGTCATGGTGATTTAAAATGTATGCTGAGGAACTTAGGAACTCCAACATGGTTCCTCACTCTGAGCTGTGCCGAGTATGGCTGGGAAGACTTACTTGAATTTCTACGAGAGGCAAATGGAAATATTGAAAACATTGAATTCAAGACACCTGGAGAACTGTGTTCTTTGGATCCAGTGAATGTATGCAGGTACTTCAATCATAGATTTGAAGCTATGATGTCTTTCATCACAAATAAAAAGAATCCACCTCTTGGAGAGGTGTTGGATTTCTTCTGGAGAAAGGAGTACCAAGCAAGAGGTGCCCCTCATATACATATGTTGTTGTGGATCAAGGATGCACCTAAATTTGGAACAGATCCGGATGACTTAGTGATGAATTTCATAGAACAGTATTCTACGTGTGCTGTTCCAAATGCAACGGAGAAGAAAAGTCTAAGAGAACAAGTTCTACGTTTCCAAAGCCATCGTTGTGGAAAGTACTGTCGTCGTAAATTCAGAAACAAGGACAAGTTCTACACCAAATGTCGTTTCAACTTTCCACGACCGGTGATTTCTAAAGGAAGAGTGAACAGTTTGATGTCTTCGCTGCGACATAATGTGACGAGGAAATCACCCAAGAATACATACAATTTGAAAAGGAACGAAGAGTCCAAGTACATCAATGACTACAACCCAGTGATTTTGTCCATGTGGAATGCTAACATGGATATACAGTTTGTGGCTGACAACTGTATGGCTGTGGCTCGGTATGTGACATCTTACATCACCAAAAAAGAAAAGACCGAACTGAAGGATATGTGGGAGGACATTTCCCATGAAAAGAGCCTCAGCAAGAAGTTGTACAGTTTCAGTCTGAAGATGTTGTCGCATCGAGAAATCGGAGCTTACGAATGTTCTGATCGATTGTCTTCAGCAAGTCTCTATGCCAAATCCAGGAGTCTCGTTTGGGCGAGTCTTGGTCTTGCTGCAACGCGAAATCGAGTTCTAAAACCTGTCCGGGAAATTGAGTATTTGGCAGAAAAGGAACCAAACAGTACCGACATTTTGAAGACCAACATGTTGGATACATATTATCCAAATCGAAGCAGTCATCTTGAGAATGTTTGTCTATATGAGGTTCTCCAAAATTATATATTCAAGAGGAACATCAAAGAAGATATTGAGAAAGGAGTGTATGCTGTAATTGGAAGTGAGGGATGCCTGGTCAAGCAAAGAAAATGCCAATTAGTAAACCATCGAAAATTGAGTGGTGAATCTCCAGAAAAAAAGGAGTTTTTTTATTTAGCACTTTTGCAACTTTTCAAGCCTTGGCGTGCAGAAGAGGAACTGCTTGGAGATTTCCTCTGTTACGAAGACTCTTTCAATGCAGCCAAGGAGTCCATAGAATGTCCTGATTTTTCTAAATATCAAGAAATGCTAACTTTGGAAATTGAGCAGGAAGCAACGATTGCAGCCGAGATTGCCAGAGCCAGTTCTCAGGACAGTCAGAGTTCTGTTTCATTGAGTCAAGATCCACTTGGAGGACCTATTATCGAAAATGAAGCTGCCACTGCTATGAATGAAGTAGAAAGAGCCATGGCACATGCTCAGGAGGATTCAGTTAACTTAGAAGACTTGGAAAAACAACTCAACGTTGAGCAGAGGAAAATATATGATGAAGTTACCAAGGAAATTGAGCACGGATTAAGTCATGAGAAGAACAAGTGCTCATGTACATCGTTGAAGCCTGTCCGACTGTACGTGAGTGGAGAAGCGGGAACTGGAAAAAGTTTCCTCATTAAAGCAATCTCTTGTTATTTGCAGGAAAGGACTGAGTCATCGCTGTCTTGTGTTGTCACCGCTCCTACTGGACTGGCAGCACATAACATTAAAGGTATTACTTTGCATCGTCTACTGATGCTGCCGGTGGAGCATGACAACAAATTACAATACAACAAGTTATCTGGAGATGCTTGCTGTGAAGTTTCAAGAGTCTTGAGGAAAATGAAACTACTTATCATTGACGAAGTAAGCATGGTTTCCAATGTCATGCTTGCCTTTGTGCATTTGAGAATGCAAGAAGTACTTAAAACTGAATATGATGTGTTATTTGGTGGGAAACACATCATTGTTTTCGGAGATCTTCTGCAGCTGACACCAGTAAAAGGTCAACCTGTGTTCAAAATACTCACGCATGAAGATACCAGGAAGTGCCTAGGGAGCATTGGCAACGTCAATATATGGTTAAACTTCAATTATGCTGAACTACATCAAAATATGCGTCAGGCAAAGGATGAAGATTACAAGAATATTCTACAAGATATTAGAATTGGAAAAGTGACCGAGCATGGGAAAGAAGCTTTAAATGCACGATTACTGTCAAATTTATATCCCAAACAAGAGATTGTGCCTGAGAATATTTTTCAGAAAATTACTGAGAAGAAATCCGGGATATGTCTCATGCCAACTCTTGCAGAATGTGCCATCTTCAACAACAGAATGTTGAATTTAGAAAAGCAAGAGATTGTGAAACTTGAAGCTATCGACAAATTAGAGCATATGGGATCAACAATTATTTTGTCAGACAATTTGAAATCAAAATTGGATTCATTAGAGAAGACTATATCTAAAACTGCGGGTTTTGAAAAGACTCTGAATGTGTGCTTAAATTGCCGAATCATTTTGAGAAGGAATTTACATGTAGAAAGAGGTCTGGTAAATGGATCAATGGGTAATGTTGTTGATTTTGAGAAATACAGAAATAGAGATGGAGTAGAATTTTTAAGAATTAAATTTGATGGCATTGAGGAAGTACAGCAAATTGGTCGTTGTTCTGCTAGGTTTTTGCTTGTTAAAGACTTATATGTTCGCCGTAAACAGTTTCCTGTTTGCTTGGCATATGCGGTGACAATCCATAAATCGCAAGGTTTAAGTGTAGACTGTGCATTGGTGAATATTGGCAGTTCTGTGTTCAAGGAGGGTATGGCATATGTGGCATTGTCACGAGTTAGAACTTTATCGGGATTGTACTTGATTGACTGTGATGTCACAAACATTTGTGCGGATCTAGATTGTGTTAAGGAATACAATAGGTTAAGAAGAGAGTATGCGCCACATTTGCCTCAATATCCTTTGTTTGAGAATCGTGTGGTAGGCCGGAAATGTAGAAATATCAGTAATAGTAGGGAGGTTGTTGCAAAAAGACTAAAAGTCAATGAACCGAAAATTGTTAGCAGAAAGAAAGTGGATTCTGTTGAAGATGTTGTCGGTTTTCAATTTGAAAACAGTTCTGGTGTCAACTGCTATGCAAATGTAGTGGTTAATGTTCTCTTTTCACTAGAGAGTTTAAAAGAACAGATTCTGTTGAATTCAGAACAAATTTTATGCTGTTTGTTGAATTCTGTTTTCGAGAAATGTAGCACTGATCGAACAAAAGTAGAAAGTGTGTCTGAAGTTCGTTATCTGTTAGATGAATGTTCAGGTCAAACAGACTTCTCTGAAAATAATCAGCAAGATTGTCAGGAGTTTTTAATGTATATGCTTGATATATTGCAAGATGAGGGTGTAGATGTAGATCACCTGTTTGGGCTTTCTTATCAATGGCAGCATGACTGCGAGAATTGTAGGGTATCAAGTACTACTAGTGTAGACTCAGAAAGATTTATATATTTAACTTTGCCAGACAGTAAATCAGTCTCCTTTAATAAGCTAGTAAATGCAGCGGATCACAACATGGAGTGTAGCCAATGTAAATCTGAAATGATGTCAACATTACTTATACGTAGATATGGACAGTATGTCATTTTAATGATGCAACGATGTAGGCCTGATGGATCAAAATTGTCAACTTTAATAAAAAATTTTGTGGCTTCTCAGCTTTCAATATCAGGAAGGACTTTTGTAACTGTAGCAATTATCTATCACGATGGTCCTTCAACAACTTCAGGACATTATACAGCTTATTTAAAGTCTCGAAACGGCTGGTCATTCTGCAATGATTCCGTTGTAACTTTAAAAAAAAAATTGCCGTTTGACCTTAAAAATTCTTACCTGGTGTTTTTAAAACCAAAATTTTAAAGAAAGAATCTCGGGATTTCCTGTGAAGAATTGCAAAAGGTTCATGAAGTTGAGGGAATGTAAGTCTGCAATGCTGTCTAGATTATTGGTCCAAAACTTTTAATTATAATATCATTTTGTAAAATCCGACTATATAAACCTGATGCAAGTAAGTCTGCTTCATAGTAAGCAGTATCAGTGTCATAGGAAAAGGAGAACATGAGTGACAAAGAAGGGTAAGATATTAGTAGTCCAGGATTGTGAAAATTATCTTAAATGTTTTCTTTTTGAAAGTTGCGAAAATAGAAAATGACGGGATTTGATTGGAAGAATTACAAGACTTGTGAATAGCTGCAACATGATTTGGCCAAGTGGAAACATGTGGTAGAATGTGAGAAGTCTTTTCTTGTATGTAACATATTTTTCGAATCGTTGGAGGTTTTCTTTCAGAAAGTGGCAGGCTGACAATATTTATAGCACAACACAGTGGACGCTGTTCATAGGACATCCTTCGACGTCATTGAAAGTAAGTTAATTTTAAGGAGTTTTGAATTCAGATTTCTTATGTTGAATGGGTTTTTTAAACACAATCATTTTGATTGTGTTTTTTTTTCCCCGCTGTTACATGATGAATACCTTCAAGTCACTGATTTAAGTGAAATTTGATACATTCTGAGAACAGCAAAAATAAACCATTTAACATGTATAATTAATGTTCTGCTTTTTGTACTTATGATATACATTTAGAAATGTGAGGTAGATATGGAGAAACTGAGTCTTCTGTAAGTGTCAATTTTAATGCTTACAGTGCTGTACTTCTGGGTACTGTTTTTTTTTTAAAAAAATGAATAGGCCTCACCTCAAAGAAAGCTCTTGAAAGCACATATCTTATTTGCATCCTGAAACAATCATTTAAAATGTTAGACACAATTTTATGATGGCTTTACATCTTTTTTGCGCTGCTATTGCATCACTATTGTGAGACATTAGCAGTGCAAAAGAAGCACCATGTTCCAAAATAGGCCTCAGTTCATCAACATCAAGATACAGTTTGTTTAAAATATATATGTTTAGGATTGTGTAGGGGACGTAGAGAAGCAGAGGCTTCTGTAAATGTCAAAGTTGTTGAAAAACTGTTTGTTCTTGAACCTTTTCCCTTGTCTTTTCTAATTTTTAAATACATGTTTTAATATTTTTGGAAATGTTTGTTCTCTCTTTTACAGATTGAAAGTATGAAAAAAAAAATTTAAAAAGGTAACAAGAATTATAAGGTAAATGTTTTCTACTCTTTTTACCCGCAATGCACTGCTGATGATGGCACTGACCATGTCATGAATGATGTAATAAGAGGACATGACTTACTTCATTGGTAGGCCTTCACATGCATTATCTGCTCTGTATTCTTCAACAAGTGTAAAATTGATCTGTAACCCTGAGTAGGTCTCACCTTAAACAAACCTCAGGACAGATCACACCTTATCGTCATCCTGAATTAATAAATAGATCTATTAAACAGTATCTCTGGTTTACTCCCTATAGCTGTCTTTCTTTTAACATTACTCTCTGTTTACTTCCCTTATACTAACTCTTCTTTTTTTTTAAAAAATATTTTTTTGGTTCGCTTCAAGTTCGCGAACCGGGCAGCGAACGGGAAAGCGAACCAAAAGAAATAGAGCTTGCCAGAGTGATAAACATTCTAGCAATTTTATTTGAAAGGGGAGGTAGTTCTGAAAAGAACTTTTTTTTTTTTGTTTTTGTTGTTTTATTTATTTATTTATTTTTCTGAACATTTTTTGATTTTTTTGTATTTTTAGAACAGTTTTATGTTTTTTTGTGTTTTTTATGGAGGGGAAACAACAAAAAAACAGGCATTGAAAAGGGCTCAACAGGAGCAAAATAAAAATTACTGCTTGGGTGGGTTAGGGCACTTATGGTTTTCGTACACCATATTGATCAAGTTCACGCTCATGTTCCCATATGAGAGCATAGCACCACAATATATACAGGTAAACTTCATATGTTTGAAATTTGGCTGAATGTTTGGCACAGTTTCCTGTGCCTCTCTTCCTGTCAAAGATATAGTTGACGTAGATCTGGCCACAGGAGTTGTCGGGGGATTATCTTGTAGGTCCCTTAACTCTGCCCGGCTGTAGTTTAAGGGATGCCACCTGGCCATATGGCGATGCATAGTATAGTTGCCCATACTATATTTTTTCTCTGTGCCTCTAGACAATCTGTATTTACAGATGAGGCAGGTGGCATATTTAGCATTGACCTTCTTGTCCCCTGGAGGGATGGAAAAAAACTGCCATATGAAACTTGTTTTCCTTCTAGAAACACGGGGCAACTCCTGTATAAATTCTGGTTCATCTCTATCCTCTTCTTCTTCTTCCTCCTCTTCCTCCTCTCTGTTGGAGATGAATTGACTTGGTGGTCCTCTCTTCTTATGAGGAGGTGGAGGTGGTGGTGGGGGTGCACCAGCTGCAGCAAGTATAGAAGCCATTGCTGAACTCCAGGAAAATGGTCTTTCTCTCACCAAGATGAAAGTCAGAGTGAGGAAAGAAGGAGGGGTTTACATGATTTGGGAAAAGCAAAAGTTCTGAACCAATGAAAAGTGTTATTTTTAGGTCACATGACCTAGTCATACATCATTTGGAAACCAAAAGTGAAATGAACCAATGAAAAGTTTGATAAACAAGTCACATGACCTGTTCCGCTTACGTTACGCGGTGCGCGCCGCGTCCCGGATCGTTTCCGGTTCGCGGTCCGGAGCACTTCCGGGAGCGCTAACGCGGCGCGTCATTTGACGCATTACGCGACAACGTGATACGTCGCGCTTCCGCGACGCGTCACAGTTGCGCTAACGTAACGTTTACCGGTTCGCGGACTAGGTCGCGGCATCAAGATGAGCTAACGGAAAGCTTCCCGGTTCGCGAACTGGAAGCAAAGAAAAAAAATATTTAAAAAAAAATTATTAATAAACATCTAAAATATATTTTAAAATTTAAAGAAGAATACATTTTACAGTTACAGATGTTAGCTTTTAAAAAAACAATGAAATTCACAGAAAAAACCATAGGTTATAGACCATATATAGTTAGGAATTTGCATTTACAAAACCTTGAAAATTCACTGAAAAAACCATAGGTTATAGACCATATATAGTTAGGGATTTGCATTTACAAAACCTTATTTTACTCGCATAAAACCATTGAAATTCCATATATAGTTAGTTGCGCTAACTATATATCGCGCACCCGCAATCCACTGCTGATGATGTCACATATTACATCATTCATGACATGGTCAGTGACATCACTGATGACATCACTCATCTCATTTGACATGACTGATCATATCACTGATGATATCATTCATGTGATAATACCATGAACCTCTTCAGACTCTAATATAACTTTAGATACAATCAGTGTAAACAGACAGTCACAGACTGTCACTCATCCATGGAGTTACTCACACACCTAGTCAGTCATGCAAAGAATCAATCACACCTCCATTTCCTCAACTACACAGTTATACACACCTTACTTATTCAAACATATAATAACACATATTTACTCTCTTATACAATCCCTGATACATGTTCACAATGATCCATACAGCCACTCACACATTCACTGGCTCTTATGTACAGTTATTTATATATGTCAACTCTCACATGTACTGTGTTTTACATATGTACTTACTTTGACATGTAGCACTGAGATATCCATTCACTCACTAATACACTCATGCCCAGTCAACCGCCCATACAGCTGTTTCCACATGCACTTTTGAACCCATACATATAGTGAATCAACTACTCACACATCTATGTACAGAGTCACACACCTCCCAGCCACCCATACACACACACTCAGTTTCCCATACAAATACTTGGACAACCAATGAATAACCCATACAGTTACTCATATAGCTACTGATCAACATATGCAGCAGTTTGTAGAACAACAGATATAATGATGCACAAAATAAAACCCAGTCACTAACCCATGCACTTAGTGAGACACATTTAATCACTGACTCATACAATCAGTCATGCACCTACTAAATCCTTCATCCAGACACTTATACATCCACTCATTCTTCAAAATATAAGACATATTTTAACTTTACAGAAACATACAGTCACTGGATGTTGTCATCAGTGATGTCATCAGTGATGTCATTTGAGATGTCATCAGTGATGTCATCAGTGATGTCACTGACCATGTCATGAATGATGTAATATGTGACATCATCAGCAGTGGATTGCGGGTGCGCGATATATAGTTAGCGCAACTAACTATATATGGAATTTCAATGGTTTTATGCGAGTAAAATAAGGTTTTGTAAATGCAAATCCCTAACTATATATGGTCTATAACCTATGGTTTTTTCAGTGAATATATATATATATATATATATATATATATATATATATATATATATATATATATATATATATATATATATATATGCATATATTGCCTAATGGCGGTCGCCAGTAGGTAGTTATAGTTAGGACCTATTATCCATAGGAAATCCGCAACATTCTATTTAGAATAACTTCGACACCGGTTGACGAATCTTCGTGAAATGGTCAAAAATTATGGCCCGGTCCGCTCCTATCCTGAAAGTCTCGGGGTGATTTGTCGAGCGGGGGCTGAGAAAAATGGGGGTCCAGAAAACATGTTTTCCCTAGGCAATTTTACACCAAATTGGCTAAGAGGTAGTCCTTGGTTCAGACTTGTGCATTTTTGTAAAATGGTGTAAATCTTTTCAGTATTTTCTTAGATATTAAAGGAGAAATTTATATATATATATATATATCTGGGCGGAGCCTAACCACACATCTCATATGAGATCTGATTGGCTGTCAGCACTTCATCCAAGAAGTGTTGGCAGCCATCTTTGG
>NW_028250496.1:0-72983 GCF_964263255.1 Lissotriton vulgaris
CGACAAAAGAGATAACACCCCCCCATTACGTCATGCTTCAGAAATGTGGAAAATGGTCCCGTTTCAATGTTTTATTTTTGAACGTCAGTTCACATTTGTAGGTGGATCATCAGTGTTAGAGCTAAAATTAGCATGTTTAAAGTGATTTTCATGCTTCCAGGGGCTCGGGAAGTTAATTAAATACCATTTGGAGGCATTTAATGTTCGAGCAAAAACGGCTGATTTTCGACAAAAGAGATAACACCCCCCCATTACGTCATGCTTCAGAAATGTGGAAAATGGTCCGTTTTCAAATGTTTTATTTTTGAACGTCAGTTCACATTTGTAGGTGGATCATCAGTGTTAGAGCTAAAATTAGCATGTTTAAAGTGATTTTCATGCTTCCAGGGGCCCAAAACACAAGATTAATGGAATGGTTAAAAGTGCATGAAAATGGCCAATTTACTCACTCTGAGTTCTCAAAAAGGGTTTCTTCACCCCGGGAAGTTAATTAAATACCATTTGGAGGCATTTAATGTTCGAGCAAAAACGGCTGATTTTCGACAAAAGAGATAACACCCCCCCATTACGTCATGCTTCAGAAATGTGGAAAATGGTCCGTTTTCAAATGTTTTATTTTTGAACGTCAGTTCACATTTGTAGGTGGATCATCAGTGTTAGAGCTAAAATTAGCATGTTTAAAGTGATTTTCATGCTTCCAGGGGCTCGGGAAGTTAATTAAATACCATTTGGAGGCATTTAATGTTCGAGCAAAAACGGCTGATTTTCGACAAAAGAGATAACACCCCCCCATTACGTCATGCTTCAGAAATGTGGAAAATGGTCCGTTTTCAAATGTTTTATTTTTGAACGTCAGTTCACATTTGTAGGTGGATCATCAGTGTTAGAGCTAAAATTAGCATGTTTAAAGTGATTTTCATGCTTCCAGGGGCTCGGGAAGTTAATTAAATACCATTTGGAGGCATTTAATGTTCGAGCAAAAACGGCTGATTTTCGACAAAAGAGATAACACCCCCCCATTACGTCATGCTTCAGAAATGTGGAAAATGGTCCGTTTTCAAATGTTTTATTTTTGAACGTCAGTTCACATTTGTAGGTGGATCATCAGTGTTAGAGCTAAAATTAGCATGTTTAAAGTGATTTCATGTTTCCAGGGGCCCAAAACACAAGATTTATGGAATGGTTAAAAGTGCATGAAAATGGCCAATTTACTCACTCTGAGTTCTCAAAAAGGGTTTCTTCACCCCGGGAAGTTAATTAAATACCATTTGGAGGCATTTAATGTTCGAGCAAAAACGGCTGATTTTCGACAAAAGAGATAACACCCCCCCATTACGTCATGCTTCAGAATGTGGAAAATGGTTGTTTTTTTTTTTGAACGTCAGTTCACATTTGTAGGTGGATCATCAGTGTTAGAGCTAAAATTAGCATGTTTAAAGTGATTTTCATGCTTCCAGGGGCTCGGGAAGTTAATTAAATACCATTTGGAGGCATTTAATGTTCGAGCAAAAACGCTGATTTTCGACAAAAGAGATAACACCCCCCATTACGTCATGCTTCAGAAATGTGGAAAATGGTCCGTTTTCAAAGTTGTTTTATTTTTGAACGTCAGTTCACATTTGTAGGTGGATCATCAGTGTTAGAGCTAAAATTAGCATGTTTAAAGTGATTTTCATGCTTCCAGGGGCTCGGGAAGTTAATTAAATACCATTTGGAGGCATTTAATGTTCGAGCAAAAACGGCTGATTTTCGACAAAAGAGATAACACCCCCCATTACGTCATGCTTCAGAAATGTGGAAAATGGTCCGTTTTCAAATGTTTTATTTTTGAACGTCAGTTCACATTTGTAGGTGGATCATCAGTGTTAGAGCTAAAATTAGCATGTTTAAAGTGATTTTCATGCTTCCAGGGGCTCGGGAAGTTAATTAAATACCATTTGGAGGCATTTAATGTTCGAGCAAAAACGGCTGATTTTCGACAAAAGAGATAACACCCCCCCATTACGTCATGCTTCAGAAATGTGGAAAATGGTCCGTTTTCAAATGTTTTATTTTTGAACGTCAGTTCACATTTGTAGGTGGATCATCAGTGTTAGAGCTAGAAATTAGCATGTTTAAAGTGATTTTCATGCTTCCAGGGGCTCGGGAAGTTAATTAAATACCATTTGGAGGCATTTAATGTTCAAGCAAAAACGGCTGATTTTCGACAAAAGAGATAACACCCCCCCATTACGTCATGCTTCAGAAATGTGGAAAATGGTCCGTTTTCAAATGTTTTACTTTTTGAACGTCAGTTCACATTTGTAGGTGGATCATCAGTGTTAGAGCTAAAATTAGCATGTTTAAAGTGATTTTCATGCTTCCAGGGGCCCAAAACACAAGATTTATGGAATGGTTAAAAGTGCATGAAAATGGCCAATTTACTCACTCTGAGTTCTCAAAAAGGGTTTCTTCACCCCGGGAAGTTAATTAAATACCATTTGGAGGCATTTAATGTTCGAGCAAAAACGGCTGATTTTCGACAAAAGAGATAACACCCCCCCATTACGTCATGCTTCAGAAATGTGGAAAATGGTCCGTTTTCAAATGTTTTATTTTTGAACGTCAGTTCACATTTGTAGGTGGATCATCAGTGTTAGAGCTAAAATTAGCATGTTTAAAGTGATTTTCATGCTTCCAGGGGCCCAAAACACAAGATTTATGGAATGGTTAAAAGTGCATGAAAATGGCCAATTTACTCACTCTGAGTTCTCAAAAAGGGTTTCTTCACCCCGGGAAGTTAATTAAATACCATTTGGAGGCATTTAATGTTCGAGCAAAAACGGCTGATTTTCGACAAAAGAGATAACACCCCCCCATTACGTCATGCTTCAGAAATGTGGAAAATGGTCCGTTTTCAAATGTTTTATTTTTGAACGTCAGTTCACATTTGTAGGTGGATCATCAGTGTTAGAGCTAAAATTAGCATGTTTAAAGTGATTTTCATGCTTCCAGGGGCCCAAAACACAAGATTTATGGAATGGTTAAAAGTGCATGAAAATGGCCAATTTACTCACTCTGAGTTCTCAAAAAGGGTTTCTTCACCCCGGGAAGTTAATTAAATACCATTTGGAGGCATTTAATGTTCGAGCAAAAACGGCTGATTTTCGACAAAAGAGATAACACCCCCCATTACGTCATGCTTCAGAAATGTGGAAAATGGTCCGTTTTCAAATGTTTTATTTTTGAACGTCAGTTCACATTTGTAGGTGGATCATCAGTGTTAGAGCTAAAATTAGCATGTTTAAAGTGATTTTCATGCTTCCAGGGGCTCGGGAAGTTAATTAAATACCATTTGGAGGCATTTAATGTTCGAGCAAAAACGGCTGATTTTCGACAAAAGAGATAACACCCCCCCATTACGTCATGCTTCAGAAATGTGGAAAATGGTCCGTTTTCAAATGTTTTATTTTTGAACGTCAGTTCACATTTGTAGGTGGATCATCAGTGTTAGAGCTAAAATTAGCATGTTTAAAGTGATTTTCATGCTTCCAGGGGCTCGGGAAGTTAATTAAATACCATTTGGAGGCATTTAATGTTCGAGCAAAAACGGCTGATTTTCGACAAAAGAGATAACACCCCCCCATTACGTCATGCTTCAGAAATGTGGAAAATGGTCCGTTTTCAAATGTTTTATTTTTGAACGTCAGTTCACATTTGTAGGTGGATCATCAGTGTTAGAGCTAAAATTAGCATGTTTAAAGTGATTTTCATGCTTCCAGGGGCTCGGGAAGTTAATTAAATACCATTTGGAGGCATTTAATGTTCGAGCAAAAACGGCTGATTTTCGACAAAAGAGATAACACCCCCCATTACGTCATGCTTCAGAAATGTGGAAAATGGTCCGTTTTCAAATGTTTTATTTTTGAACGTCAGTTCACATTTGTAGGTGGATCATCAGTGTTAGAGCTAAAATTAGCATGTTTAAAGTGATTTTCATGCTTCCAGGGGCCCAAAACACAAGATTTATGGAATGGTTAAAAGTGCATGAAAATGGCCAATTTACTCACTCTGAGTTCTCAAAAAGGGTTTCTTCACCCCGGGAAGTTAATTAAATACCATTTGGAGGCATTTAATGTTCGAGCAAAAACGGCTGATTTTCGACAAAAGAGATAACACCCCCCCATTACGTCATGCTTCAGAAATGTGGAAAATGGTCCGTTTTCAAATGTTTTATTTTTGAACGTCAGTTCACATTTGTAGGTGGATCATCAGTGTTAGAGCTAAAATTAGCATGTTTAAAGTGATTTTCATGCTTCCAGGGGCCCAAAACACATGATTTATGGAATGGTTAAAAGTGCATGAAAATGGCCAATTTACTCACTCTGAGTTCTCAAAAAGGGTTTCTTCACCCCGGGAAGTTAATTAAATACCATTGGAGGCATTTAATGTTCGAGCAAAAACGGCTGATTTTCGACAAAAGAGATAACACCCCCCCATTACGTCATGCTTCAGAAATGTGGAAAATGGTCCGTTTTCAAATGTTTTATTTTTGAACGTCAGTTCACATTTGTAGGTGGATCATCAGTGTTAGAGCTAAAATTAGCATGTTTAAAGTGATTTTCATGCTTCCAGGGGCCCAAAACACAAGATTTATGGAATGGTTAAAAGTGCATGAAAATGGCCAATTTACTCACTCTGAGTTCTCAAAAAGGGTTTCTTCACCCCGGGAAGTTAATTAAATACCGTTTGGAGGCATTTAATGTTCGAGCAAAAACGGCTGATTTTCGACAAAAGAGATAACACCCCCCCATTACGTCATGCTTCAGAAATGTGGAAAATGGTCCGTTTTCAAATGTTTTATTTTTGAACGTCAGTTCACATTTGTAGGTGGATCATCAGTGTTAGAGCTAAAATTAGCATGTTTAAAGTGATTTTCATGCTTCCAGGGGCTCGGGAAGTTAATTAAATACCATTTGGAGGCATTTAATGTTCGAGCAAAAACGGCTGATTTTCGACAAAAGAGATAACACCCCCCATTACGTCATGCTTCAGAAATGTGGAAAATGGTCCGTTTTCAAATGTTTTATTTTTGAACGTCAGTTCACATTTGTAGGTGGATCATCAGTGTTAGAGCTAAAATTAGCATGTTTAAAGTGATTTTCATGCTTCCAGGGGCTCGGGAAGTTAATTAAATACCATTTGGAGGCATTTAATGTTCGAGCAAAAACGGCTGATTTTCGACAAAAGAGATAACACCCCCCCATTACGTCATGCTTCAGAAATGTGGAAAATGGTCCGTTTTCAAATGTTTTATTTTTGAACGTCAGTTCACATTTGTAGGTGGATCATCAGTGTTAGAGCTAAAATTAGCATGTTTAAAGTGATTTTCATGCTTCCAGGGGCTCGGGAAGTTAATTAAATACCATTGGAGGCATTTAATGTTCGAGCAAAAACGGCTGATTTTCGACAAAAGAGATAACACCCCCCCATTACGTCATGCTTCAGAAATGTGGAAAATGGTCCGTTTTCAAATGTTTTATTTTTGAATGTCAGTTCACATTTGTAGGTGGATCATCAGTGTTAGAGCTAAAATTAGCATGTTTAAAGTGATTTTCATGCTTCCAGGGGCCCAAAACACAAGATTTATGGAATGGTTAAAAGTGCATGAAAATGGCCAATTTACTCACTCTGAGTTCTCAAAAAGGGTTTCTTCACCCCGGGAAGTTAATTAAATACCATTTGGAGGCATTTAATGTTCGAGCAAAAACGGCTGATTTTCGACAAAAGAGATAACACCCCCCCATTACGTCATGCTTCAGAAATGTGGAAAATGGTCCGTTTTCAAATGTTTTATTTTTGAACGTCAGTTCACATTTGTAGGTGGATCATCAGTGTTAGAGCTAAAATTAGCATGTTTAAAGTGATTTTCATGCTTCCAGGGGCTCGGGAAGTTAATTAAATACCATTTGGAGGCATTTAATGTTCGAGCAAAAACGGCTGATTTTCGACAAAAGAGATAACACCCCCCCATTACGACATGCTTCAGAAATGTGGAAAATGGTCCGTTTTCAAATGTTTTATTTTTGAACGTCAGTTCACATTTGTAGGTGGATCATCAGTGTTAGAGCTAAAATTAGCATGTTTAAAGTGATTTTCATGCTTCCAGGGGCTCGGGAAGTTAATTAAATACCATTTGGAGGCATTTAATGTTCGAGCAAAAACGGCTGATTTTCGACAAAAGAGATAACACCCCCCCATTACGTCATGCTTCAGAAATGTGGAAAATGGTCCGTTTTCAAATGTTTTATTTTTGAACGTCAGTTCACATTTGTAGGTGGATCATCAGTGTTAGAGCTAAAATTAGCATGTTTAAAGTGATTTTCATGCTTCCAGGGGCCCAAAACACAAGATTTATGGAATGGTTAAAAGTGCATGAAAATGGCCAATTTACTCTCTCTGAGTCTTCAAAAAGGGTTTCTTCACCCCGGGAAGTTAATTAAATACCATTTGGAGGCATTTAATGTTCGAGCAAAAACGGCTGATTTTCGACAAAAGAGATAACACCCCCCCATTACGTCATGCTTCAGAAATGTGGAAAATGGTCCGTTTTCAAATGTTTTATTTTTGAACGTCAGTTCACATTTGTAGGTGGATCATCAGTGTTAGAGCTAAAATTAGCATGTTTAAAGTGATTTTCATGCTTCCAGGGGCTCGGGAAGTTAATTAAATACCATTTGGAGGCATTTAATGTTCGAGCAAAACGGCTGATTTTCGACAAAAGAGATAACACCCCCCCATTACGTCATGCTTCAGAAATGTGGAAAATGGTCCGTTTTCAAATGTTTTATTTTTGAACGTCAGTTCACATTTGTAGGTGGATCATCAGTGTTAGAGCTAAAATTAGCATGTTTAAAGTGATTTTCATGCTTCCAGGGGCTCGGGAAGTTAATTAAATACCATTTGGAGGCATTTAATGTTCGAGCAAAAACGGCTGATTTTCGACAAAAGAGATAACACCCCCCCATTACGTCATGCTTCAGAAATGTGGAAAATGGTCCGTTTTCAAATGTTTTATTTTTGAACGTCAGTTCACATTTGTAGGTGGATCATCAGTGTTAGAGCTAAAATTAGCATGTTTAAAGTGATTTTCATGCTTCCAGGGGCCCAAAACACAAGATTCATGGAATGGTTAAAAGTGCATGAAAATGGCCAATTTACTCACTCTGAGTCTTCAAAAAGGGTTTCTTCACCCCGGGAAGTTAATTAAATACCATTTGGAGGCATTTAATGTTCGAGCAAAAACGGCTGATTTTCGACAAAAGAGATAACACCCCCCCATTACGTCATGCTTCAGAAATGTGGAAAATGGTCCGTTTTCAAATGTTTTATTTTTGAACGTCAGTTCACATTTGTAGGTGGATCATCAGTGTTAGAGCTAAAATTAGCATGTTTAAAGTGATTTTCATGCTTCCAGGGGCTCGGGAAGTTAATTAAATACCATTTGGAGGCATTTAATGTTCGAGCAAAAACGGCTGATTTTCGACAAAAGAGATAACACCCCCCCATTACGTCATGCTTCAGAAATGTGGAAAATGGTCCGTTTTCAAATGTTTTATTTTTGAACGTCAGTTCACATTTGTAGGTGGATCATCAGTGTTAGAGCTAAAATTAGCATGTTTAAAGTGATTTTCATGCTTCCAGGGGCTCGGGAAGTTAATTAAATACCATTTGGAGGCATTTAATGTTCGAGCAAAAACGGCTGATTTTCGACAAAAGAGATAACACCCCCCCATTACGTCATGCTTCAGAAATGTGGAAAATGGTCCGTTTTCAAATGTTTTATTTTTGAACGTCAGTTCACATTTGTAGGTGGATCATCAGTGTTAGAGCTAAAATTAGCATGTTTAAAGTGATTTTCATGCTTCCAGGGGCCCAAAACACAAGATTTATGGAATGGTTAAAAGTGCATGAAAATGGCCAATTTACTCACTCTGAGTTCTCAAAAAGGGTTTCTTCACCCCGGGAAGTTAATTAAATACCATTTGGAGGCATTTAATGTTCGAGCAAAAACGGCTGATTTTCGACAAAAGAGATAACACCCCCCCATTACGTCATGCTTCAGAAATGTGGAAAATGGTCCGTTTTCAAATGTTTTATTTTTGAACGTCAGTTCACATTTGTAGGTGGATCATCAGTGTTAGAGCTAAAATTAGCATGTTTAAAGTGATTTTTCATGCTTCCAGGGGCTCGGGAAGTTAATTAAATACCATTTGGAGGCATTTAATGTTCGAGCAAAAACGGCTGATTTTCGACAAAAGAGATAACACCCCCCCATTACGTCATGCTTCAGAAATGTGGAAAATGGTCCGTTTTCAAATGTTTTATTTTTGAACGTCAGTTCACATTTGTAGGTGGATCATCAGTGTTAGAGCTAAAATTAGCATGTTTAAAGTGATTTTCATGCTTCCAGGGGCTCGGGAAGTTAATTAAATACCATTTGGAGGCATTTAATGTTCGAGCAAAAACGGCTGATTTTCGACAAAAGAGATAACACCCCCCCATTACGTCATGCTTCAGAAATGTGGAAAATGGTCCGTTTTCAAATGTTTTATTTTTGAACGTCACTTCACATTTGTAGGTGGATCATCAGTGTTAGAGCTAAAATTAGCATGTTTAAAGTGATTTTCATGTTTCCAGGGGCCCAAAACACAAGATTTATGGAATGGTTAAAAGTGCATGAAAATGGCCAATTTACTCACTCTGAGTTCTCAAAAAGGGTTTCTTCACCCCGGGAAGTTAATTAAATACCATTTGGAGGCATTTAATGTTCGAGCAAAAACGGCTGATTTTCGACAAAAGAGATAACACCCCCCCATTACGTCATGCTTCAGAAATGTGGAAAATGGTCCGTTTTCAAATGTTTTATTTTTGAACGTCAGTTCACATTTGTAGGTGGATCATCAGTGTTAGAGCTAAAATTAGCATGTTTAAAGTGATTTTCATGCTTCCAGGGGCTCGGGAAGTTAATTAAATACCATTTGGAGGCATTTAATGTTCGAGCAAAAACGGCTGATTTTCGACAAAAGAGATAACACCCCCCCATTACGTCATGCTTCAGAAATGTGGAAAATGGTCCGTTTTCAAATGTTTTATTTTTGAACGTCAGTTCACATTTGTAGGTGGATCATCAGTGTTAGAGCTAAAATTAGCATGTTTAAAGTGATTTTCATGCTTCCAGGGGCTCGGGAAGTTAATTAAATACCATTTGGAGGCATTTAATGTTCGAGCAAAAACGGCTGATTTTCGACAAAAGAGATAACACCCCCCCATTACGTCATGCTTCAGAAATGTGGAAAATGGTCCGTTTTCAAATGTTTTATTTTTGAACATCAGTTCACATTTGTAGGTGGATCATCAGTGTTAGAGCTAAAATTAGCATGTTTAAAGTGATTTTCATGCTTCCAGGGGCTCGGGAAGTTAATTAAATACCATTTGGAGGCATTTAATGTTCGAGCAAAAACGGCTGATTTTCGACAAAAGAGATAACACCCCCCCATTACGTCATGCTTCAGAAATGTGGAAAATGGTCCGTTTTCAAATGTTTTATTTTTGAACGTCAGTTCACATTTGTAGGTGGATCATCAGTGTTAGAGCTGAAATTAGCATGTTTAAAGTGATTTTCATGCTTCCAGGGGCTCGGGAAGTTAATTAAATACCATTTGGAGGCATTTAATGTTCGAGCAAAAACGGCTGATTTTCGACAAAAGAGATAACACCCCCCATTACGTCATGCTTCAGAAATGTGGAAAATGGTCCGTTTTCAAATGTTTTATTTTTGAACGTCAGTTCACATTTGTAGGTGGATCATCAGTGTTAGAGCTAAAATTAGCATGTTTAAAGTGATTTTCATGCTTCCAGGGGCCCAAAACACAAGATTTATGGAATGGTTAAAAGTGAATGAAAATGGCCAATTTACTCACTCTGAGTTCTCAAAAAGGGTTTCTTCACCCCGGGAAGTTAATTAAATACCATTTGGAGGCATTTAATGTTCGAGCAAAAACGGCTGATTTTCGACAAAAGAGATAACCCCCCCCCATTACGTCATGCTTCAGAAATGTGGAAAATGGTCCGTTTTCAAATGTTTTATTTTTGAACGTCAGTTCACATTTGTAGGTGGATCATCAGTGTTAGAGCTAAAATTAGCATGTTTAAAGTGATTTTCATGCTTCCAGGGGCCCAAAACACAAGATTTATGGAATGGTTAAAAGTGCATGAAAATGGCCAATTTACTCACTCTGAGTTCTCAAAAAGGGTTTCTTCACCCCGGGAAGTTAATTAAATACCATTTGGAGGCATTTAATGTTCGAGCAAAAACGGCTGATTTTCGACAAAAGAGATAACACCCCCCCATTACGTCATGCTTCAGAAATGTGGAAAATGGTCCGTTTTCAAATGTTTTATTTTTGAACGTCAGTTCACATTTGTAGGTGGATCATCAGTGTTAGAGCTAAAATTAGCATGTTTAAAGTGATTTTCATGCTTCCAGGGGCCCAAAACACAAGATTTATGGAATGGTTAAAAGTGCATGAAAATGGCCAATTTACTCACTCTGAGTTCTCAAAAAGGGTTTCTTCACCCCGGGAAGTTAATTAAATACCATTTGGAGGCATTTAATGTTCGAGCAAAAACGGCTGATTTTCGACAAAAGAGATAACACCCCCCATTACGTCATGCTTCAGAAATGTGGAAAATGGTCCGTTTTCAAATGTTTTATTTTTGAACGTCAGTTCACATTTGTAGGTGGATCATCAGTGTTAGAGCTAAAATTAGCATGTTTAAAGTGATTTTCATGCTTCCAGGGGCTCGGGAAGTTAATTAAATACCATTTGGAGGCATTTAATGTTCGAGCAAAAACGGCTGATTTTCGACAAAAGAGATAACACCCCCCCATTACGTCATGCTTCAGAAATGTGGAAAATGGTCCGTTTTCAAATGTTTTATTTTTGAACGTCAGTTCACATTTGTAGGTGGATCATCAGTGTTAGAGCTAAAATTAGCATGTTTAAAGTGATTTTCATGCTTCCAGGGGCTCGGGAAGTTAATTAAATACCATTTGGAGGCATTTAATGTTCGAGCAAAAACGGCTGATTTTCGACAAAAGAGATAACACCCCCCCATTACGTCATGCTTCAGAAATGTGGAAAATGGTCCGTTTTCAAATGTTTTATTTTTGAACGTCAGTTCACATTTGTAGGTGGATCATCAGTGTTAGAGCTAAAATTAGCATGTTTAAAGTGATTTTCATGCTTCCAGGGGCTCGGGAAGTTAATTAAATACCATTTGGAGGCATTTAATGTTCGAGCAAAAACGGCTGATTTTCGACAAAAGAGATAACACCCCCCCATTACGTCATGCTTCAGAAATGTGGAAAATGGTCCGTTTTCAAATGTTTTATTTTTGAACGTCAGTTCACATTTGTAGGTGGATCATCAGTGTTAGAGCTAAAATTAGCATGTTTAAAGTGATTTTCATGCTTCCAGGGGCTCGGGAAGTTAATTAAATACCATTTGGAGGCATTTAATGTTCGAGCAAAAACGGCTGATTTTCGACAAAAGAGATAACACCCCCCCATTACGTCATGCTTCAGAAATGTGGAAAATGGTCCGTTTTCAAATGTTTTATTTTTGAACGTCAGTTCACATTTGTAGGTGGATCATCCGTGTTAGAGCTAAAATTAGCATGTTTAAAGTGATTTTCATGCTTCCAGGGGCCCAAAACACAAGATTTATGGAATGGTTAAAAGTGCATGAAAATGGCCAATTTACTCACTCTGAGTTCTCAAAAAGGGTTTCTTCACCCTGGGAAGTTAATTAAATACCATTTGGAGGCATTTAATGTTCGAGCAAAAACGGCTGATTTTCGACAAAAGAGATAACACCCCCCCATTACGTCATGCTTCAGAAATGTGGAAAATGGTCCGTTTTCAAATGTTTTATTTTTGAACGTCAGTTCACATTTGTAGGTGGATCATCAGTGTTAGAGCTAAAATTAGCATGTTTAAAGTGATTTTCATGCTTCCAGGGGCCCAAAACACAAGATTTATGGAATGGTTAAAAGTGCATGAAAATGGCCAATTTACTCACTCTGAGTTCTCAAAAAGGGTTTCTTCACCCAGGGAAGTTAATTAAATACCATTTGGAGGCATTTAATGTTCGAGCAAAAACGGCTGATTTTCGACAAAAGAGATAACACCCCCCCATTACGTCATGCTTCAGAAATGTGGAAAATGGTCCGTTTTCAAATGTTTTATTTTTGAACGTCAGTTCACATTTGTAGGTGGATCATCAGTGTTAGAGCTAAAATTAGCATGTTTAAAGTGATTTTCATGCTTCCAGGGGCCCAAAACACAAGATTTATGGAATGGTTAAAAGTGCATGAAAATGGCCAATTTACTCACTCTGAGTTCTCAAAAAGGGTTTCTTCACCCCGGGAAGTTAATAATTAAATACCATTTGGAGGCATTTAATGTTCGAGCAAAAACGGCTGATTTTCGACAAAAGAGATAACACCCCCCCATTACGTCATGCTTCAGAAATGTGGAAAATGGTCCGTTTTCAAATGTTTTATTTTTGAACGTCAGTTCACATTTGTAGGTGGATCATCAGTGTTAGAGCTAAAATTAGCATGTTTAAAGTGATTTTCATGCTTCCAGGGGCCCAAAACACAAGATTTATGGAATGGTTAAAAGTGCATGAAAATGGCCAATTTACTCTCTCTGAGTCTTCAAAAAGGGTTTCTTCACCCCGGGAAGTTAATTAAATACCATTTGGAGGCATTTAATGTTCGAGCAAAAACGGCTGATTTTCGACAAAAGAGATAACACCCCCCCATTACGTCATGCTTCAGAAATGTGGAAAATGGTCCGTTTTCAAATGTTTTATTTTTGAACGTCAGTTCACATTTGTAGGTGGATCATCAGTGTTAGAGCTAAAATTAGCATGTTTAAAGTGATTTTCATGCTTCCAGGGGCTCGGGAAGTTAATTAAATACCATTTGGAGGCATTTAATGTTCGAGCAAAAACGGCTGATTTTCGACAAAAGAGATAACACCCCCCCATTACGTCATGCTTCAGAAATGTGGAAAATGGTCCGTTTTCAAATGTTTTATTTTTGAACGTCAGTTCACATTTGTAGGTGGATCATCAGTGTTAGAGCTAAAATTAGCATGTTTAAAGTGATTTTCATGCTTCCAGGGGCCAAAAACACAAGATTTATGGAATGGTTAAAAGTGCATGAAAATGGCCAATTTACTCACTCTGAGTCTTCAAAAAGGGTTTCTTCACCCCGGGAAGTTAATTAAATACCATTTGGAGGCATTTAATGTTCGAGCAAAAACGGCTGATTTTCGACAAAAGAGATAACACCCCCCCATTACGTTATGCTTCAGAAATGTGGAAAATGGTCCGTTTTCAAATGTTTTATTTTTGAACGTCAGTTCACATTTGTAGGTGGATCATCAGTGTTAGAGCTAAAATTAGCATGTTTAAAGTGATTTTCATGCTTCCAGGGGCTCGGGAAGTTAATTAAATACCATTTGGAGGCATTTAATGTTCGAGCAAAAACGGCTGATTTTCGACAAAAGAGATAACACCCCCCCATTACGTCATGCTTCAGAAATGTGGAAAATGGTCCGTTTTCAAATGTTTTATTTTTGAACGTCAGTTCACATTTGTAGGTGGATCATCAGTGTTAGAGCTAAAATTAGCATGTTTAAAGTGATTTTCATGCTTCCAGGGGCTCGGGAAGTTAATTAAATACCATTTGGAGGCATTTAATGTTCGAGCAAAAACGGCTGATTTTCGACAAAAGAGATAACACCCCCCCATTACGTCATGCTTCAGAAATGTGGAAAATGGTCCGTTTTCAAATGTTTTATTTTTGAACGTCAGTTCACATTTGTAGGTGGATCATCAGTGTTAGAGCTAAAATTAGCATGTTTAAAGTGATTTTCATGCTTCCAGGGGCCCAAAACACAAGATTTATGGAATGGTTAAAAGTGCATGAAAATGGCCAATTTACTCACTCTGAGTTCTCAAAAAGGGTTTCTTCACCCCGGGAAGTTAATTAAATACCATTTGGAGGCATTTAATGTTCGAGCAAAAACGGCTGATTTTCGACAAAAGAGATAACACCCCCCCATTACGTCATGCTTCAGAAATGTGGAAAATGGTCCGTTTTCAAATGTTTTATTTTTGAACGTCAGTTCACATTTGTAGGTGGATCATCAGTGTTAGAGCTAAAATTAGCATGTTTAAAGTGATTTTCATGCTTCCAGGGGCTCGGGAAGTTAATTAAATACCATTTGGAGGCATTTAATGTTCGAGCAAAAACGGCTGATTTTCGACAAAAGAGATAACACCCCCCCATTACGTCATGCTTCAGAAATGTGGAAAATGGTCCGTTTTCAAATGTTTTATTTTTGAACGTCAGTTCACATTTGTAGGTGGATCATCAGTGTTAGAGCTAAAATTAGCATGTTTAAAGTGATTTTCATGCTTCCAGGGGCTCGGGAAGTTAATTAAATACCATTTGGAGGCATTTAATGTTCGAGCAAAAACGGCTGATTTTCGACAAAAGAGATAACACCCCCCCATTACGTCATGCTTCAGAAATGTGGAAAATGGTCCGTTTTCAAATGTTTTATTTTTGAACGTCACTTCACATTTGTAGGTGGATCATCAGTGTTAGAGCTAAAATTAGCATGTTTAAAGTGATTTTCATGTTTCCAGGGGCCCAAAACACAAGATTTATGGAATGGTTAAAAGTGCATGAAAATGGCCAATTTACTCACTCTGAGTTCTCAAAAAGGGTTTCTTCACCCCGGGAAGTTAATTAAATACCATTTGGAGGCATTTAATGTTCGAGCAAAAACGGCTGATTTTCGACAAAAGAGATAACACCCCCCCATTACGTCATGCTTCAGAAATGTGGAAAATGGTCCGTTTTCAAATGTTTTATTTTTGAACGTCAGTTCACATTTGTAGGTGGATCATCAGTGTTAGAGCTAAAATTAGCATGTTTAAAGTGATTTTCATGCTTCCAGGGGCTCGGGAAGTTAATTAAATACCATTTGGAGGCATTTAATGTTCGAGCAAAAACGGCTGATTTTCGACAAAAGAGATAACACCCCCCCATTACGTCATGCTTCAGAAATGTGGAAAATGGTCCGTTTTCAAATGTTTTATTTTTGAACGTCAGTTCACATTTGTAGGTGGATCATCAGTGTTAGAGCTAAAATTAGCATGTTTAAAGTGATTTTCATGCTTCCAGGGGCTCGGGAAGTTAATTAAATACCATTTGGAGGCATTTAATGTTCGAGCAAAAACGGCTGATTTTCGACAAAAGAGATAACACCCCCCCCATTACGTCATGCTTCAGAAATGTGGAAAATGGTCCGTTTTCAAATGTTTTATTTTTGAACGTCAGTTCACATTTGTAGGTGGATCATCAGTGTTAGAGCTAAAATTAGCATGTTTAAAGTGATTTTCATGCTTCCAGGGGCTCGGGAAGTTAATTAAATACCATTTGGAGGCATTTAATGTTCGAGCAAAAACGGCTGATTTTCGACAAAAGAGATAACACCCCCCCATTACGTCATGCTTCAGAAATGTGGAAAATGGTCCGTTTTCAAATGTTTTATTTTTGAACGTCAGTTCACATTTGTAGGTGGATCATCAGTGTTAGAGCTGAAATTAGCATGTTTAAAGTGATTTTCATGCTTCCAGGGGCTCAGGAAGTTAATTAAATACCATTTGGAGGCATTTAATGTTCGAGCAAAAACGGCTGATTTTCGACAAAAGAGATAACACCCCCCCATTACGTCATGCTTCAGAAATGTGGAAAATGGTCCGTTTTCAAATGTTTTATTTTTGAACGTCAGTTCACATTTGTAGGTGGATCATCAGTGTTAGAGCTAAAATTAGCATGTTTAAAGTGATTTTCATGCTTCCAGGGGCCCAAAACACAAGATTTATGGAATGGTTAAAAGTGCATGAAAATGGCCAATTTACTCACTCTGAGTTCTCAAAAAGGGTTTCTTCACCCCGGGAAGTTAATTAAATACCATTTGGAGGCATTTAATGTTCGAGCAAAAACGGCTGATTTTCGACAAAAGAGATAACACCCCCCCATTACGTCATGCTTCAGAAATGTGGAAAATGGTCCGTTTTCAAATGTTTTATTTTTGAACGTCAGTTCACATTTGTAGGTGGATCATCAGTGTTAGAGCTAAAATTAGCATGTTTAAAGTGATTTTCATGCTTCCAGGGGCCCAAAACACAAGATTTATGGAATGGTTAAAAGTGCATGAAAATGGCCAATTTACTCACTCTGAGTTCTCAAAAAGGGTTTCTTCACCCCGGGAAGTTAATTAAATACCATTTGGAGGCATTTAATGTTCGAGCAAAAACGGCTGATTTTCGACAAAAGAGATAACACCCCCCCATTACGTCATGCTTCAGAAATGTGGAAAATGGTCCGTTTTCAAATGTTTTATTTTTGAACGTCAGTTCACATTTGTAGGTGGATCATCAGTGTTAGAGCTAAAATTAGCATGTTTAAAGTGATTTTCATGCTTCCAGGGGCCCAAAACACAAGATTTATGGAATGGTTAAAAGTGCATGAAAATGGCCAATTTACTCACTCTGAGTTCTCAAAAAGGGTTTCTTCACCCCGGGAAGTTAATTAAATACCATTTGGAGGCATTTAATGTTCGAGCAAAAACGGCTGATTTTCGACAAAAGAGATAACACCCCCCATTACGTCATGCTTCAGAAATGTGGAAAATGGTCCGTTTTCAAATGTTTTATTTTTGAACGTCAGTTCACATTTGTAGGTGGATCATCAGTGTTAGAGCTAAAATTAGCATGTTTAAAGTGATTTTCATGCTTCCAGGGGCTCGGGAAGTTAATTAAATACCATTTGGAGGCATTTAATGTTCGAGCAAAAACGGCTGATTTTCGACAAAAGAGATAACACCCCCCCATTACGTCATGCTTCAGAAATGTGGAAAATGGTCCGTTTTCAAATGTTTTATTTTTGAACGTCAGTTCACATTTGTAGGTGGATCATCAGTGTTAGAGCTAAAATTAGCATGTTTAAAGTGATTTTCATGCTTCCAGGGGCTCGGGAAGTTAATTAAATACCATTTGGAGGCATTTAATGTTCGAGCAAAAACGGCTGATTTTCGACAAAAGAGATAACACCCCCCCATTACGTCATGCTTCAGAAATGTGGAAAATGGTCCGTTTTCAAATGTTTTATTTTTGAACGTCAGTTCACATTTGTAGGTGGATCATCAGTGTTAGAGCTAAAATTAGCATGTTTAAAGTGATTTTCATGCTTCCAGGGGCTCGGGAAGTTAATTAAATACCATTTGGAGGCATTTAATGTTCGAGCAAAAACGGCTGATTTTCGACAAAAGAGATAACACCCCCCCATTACGTCATGCTTCAGAAATGTGGAAAATGGTCCGTTTTCAAATGTTTTATTTTTGAACGTCAGTTCACATTTGTAGGTGGATCATCCGTGTTAGAGCTAAAATTAGCATGTTTAAAGTGATTTTCATGCTTCCAGGGGCCCAAAACACAAGATTTATGGAATGGTTAAAAGTGCATGAAAATGGCCAATTTACTCACTCTGAGTTCTCAAAAAGGGTTTCTTCACCCCGGGAAGTTAATTAAATACCATTTGGAGGCATTTAATGTTCGAGCAAAAACGGCTGATTTTCGACAAAAGAGATAACACCCCCCCATTACGTCATGCTTCAGAAATGTGGAAAATGGTCCGTTTTCAAATGTTTTATTTTTGAACGTCAGTTCACATTTGTAGGTGGATCATCAGTGTTAGAGCTAAAATTAGCATGTTTAAAGTGATTTTCATGCTTCCAGGGGCCCAAAACACAAGATTTATGGAATGGTTAAAAGTGCATGAAAATGGCCAATTTACTCACTCTGAGTTCTCAAAAAGGGTTTCTTCACCCCGGGAAGTTAATTAAATACCATTTGGAGGCATTTAATGTTCGAGCAAAAACGGCTGATTTTCGACAAAAGAGATAACACCCCCCCATTACGTCATGCTTCAGAAATGTGGAAAATGGTCCGTTTTCAAATGTTTTATTTTTGAACGTCAGTTCACATTTGTAGGTGGATCATCAGTGTTAGAGCTAAAATTAGCATGTTTAAAGTGATTTTCATGCTTCCAGGTGCCCAAAACACAAGATTTATGGAATGGTTAAAAGTGCATGAAAATGGCCAATTTACTCACTCTGAGTTCTCAAAAAGGGTTTCTTCACCCCGGGAAGTTAATTAAATACCATTTGGAGGCATTTAATGTTCGAGCAAAAACGGCTGATTTTCGACAAAAGAGATAACACCCCCCCATTACGTCATGCTTCAGAAATGTGGAAAATGGTCCGTTTTCAAATGTTTTATTTTTGAACGTCAGTTCACATTTGTAGGTGGATCATCAGTGTTAGAGCTAAAATTAGCATGTTTAAAGTGATTTTCATGCTTCCAGGGGCCCAAAACACAAGATTTATGGAATGGTTAAAAGTGCATGAAAATGGCCAATTTACTCACTCTGAGTTCTCAAAAAGGGTTTCTTCACCCCGGGAAGTTAATTAAATACCATTTGGAGGCATTTAATGTTCGAGCAAAAACGGCTGATTTTCGACAAAAGAGATAACACCCCCCATTACGTCATGCTTCAGAAATGTGGAAAATGGTCCGTTTTCAAATGTTTTATTTTTGAACGTCAGTTCACATTTGTAGGTGGATCATCAGTGTTAGAGCTAAAATTAGCATGTTTAAAGTGATTTTCATGCTTCCAGGGGCTCGGGAAGTTAATTAAATACCATTGGAGGCATTTAATGTTCGAGCAAAAACGGCTGATTTTCGACAAAAGAGATAACACCCCCCCATTACGTCATGCTTCAGAAATGTGGAAAATGGTCCGTTTTCAAATGTTTTATTTTTGAATGTCAGTTCACATTTGTAGGTGGATCATCAGTGTTAGAGCTAAAATTAGCATGTTTAAAGTGATTTTCATGCTTCCAGGGGCCCAAAACACAAGATTTATGGAATGGTTAAAAGTGCATGAAAATGGCCAATTTACTCACTCTGAGTTCTCAAAAAGGGTTTCTTCACCCCGGGAAGTTAATTAAATACCATTTGGAGGCATTTAATGTTCGAGCAAAAACGGCTGATTTTCGACAAAAGAGATAACACCCCCCCATTACGTCATGCTTCAGAAATGTGGAAAATGGTCCGTTTTCAAATGTTTTATTTTTGAACGTCAGTTCACATTTGTAGGTGGATCATCAGTGTTAGAGCTAAAATTAGCATGTTTAAAGTGATTTTCATGCTTCCAGGGGCTCGGGAAGTTAATTAAATACCATTTGGAGGCATTTAATGTTCGAGCAAAAACGGCTGATTTTCGACAAAAGAGATAACACCCCCCCATTACGACATGCTTCAGAAATGTGGAAAATGGTCCGTTTTCAAATGTTTTATTTTTGAACGTCAGTTCACATTTGTAGGTGGATCATCAGTGTTAGAGCTAAAATTAGCATGTTTAAAGTGATTTTCATGCTTCCAGGGGCTCGGGAAGTTAATTAAATACCATTTGGAGGCATTTAATGTTCGAGCAAAAACGGCTGATTTTCGACAAAAGAGATAACACCCCCCCATTACGTCATGCTTCAGAAATGTGGAAAATGGTCCGTTTTCAAATGTTTTATTTTTGAACGTCAGTTCACATTTGTAGGTGGATCATCAGTGTTAGAGCTAAAATTAGCATGTTTAAAGTGATTTTCATGCTTCCAGGGGCTCGGGAAGTTAATTAAATACCATTTGGAGGCATTTAATGTTCGAGCAAAAACGGCTGATTTTCGACAAAAGAGATAACACCCCCCCATTACGTCATGCTTCAGAAATGTGGAAAATGGTCCGTTTTCAAATGTTTTATTTTTGAACGTCAGTTCACATTTGTAGGTGGATCATCAGTGTTAGAGCTAAAATTAGCATGTTTAAAGTGATTTTCATGCTTCCAGGGGCCCAAAACACAAGATTTATGGAATGGTTAAAAGTGCATGAAAATGGCCAATTTACTCTCTCTGAGTCTTCAAAAAGGGTTTCTTCACCCCGGGAAGTTAATTAAATACCATTTGGAGGCATTTAATGTTCGAGCAAAAACGGCTGATTTTCGACAAAAGAGATAACACCCCCCCATTACGTCATGCTTCAGAAATGTGGAAAATGGTCCGTTTTCAAATGTTTTATTTTTGAACGTCAGTTCACATTTGTAGGTGGATCATCAGTGTTAGAGCTAAAATTAGCATGTTTAAAGTGATTTTCATGCTTCCAGGGGCTCGGGAAGTTAATTAAATACCATTTGGAGGCATTTAATGTTCGAGCAAAAACGGCTGATTTTCGACAAAAGAGATAACACCCCCCCATTACGTCATGCTTCAGAAATGTGGAAAATGGTCCGTTTTCAAATGTTTTATTTTTGAACGTCAGTTCACATTTGTAGGTGGATCATCAGTGTTAGAGCTAAAATTAGCATGTTTAAAGTGATTTTCATGCTTCCAGGGGCTCGGGAAGTTAATTAAATACCATTTGGAGGCATTTAATGTTCGAGCAAAAACGGCTGATTTTCGACAAAAGAGATAACACCCCCCCATTACGTCATGCTTCAGAAATGTGGAAAATGGTCCGTTTTCAAATGTTTTATTTTTGAACGTCAGTTCACATTTGTAGGTGGATCATCAGTGTTAGAGCTAAAATTAGCATGTTTAAAGTGATTTTCATGCTTCCAGGGGCCCAAAACACAAGATTTATGGAATGGTTAAAAGTGCATGAAAATGGCCAATTTACTCACTCTGAGTTCTCAAAAAGGGTTTCTTCACCCCGGGAAGTTAATTAAATACCATTTGGAGGCATTTAATGTTCGAGGAAAAACGGCTGATTTTCGACAAAAGAGATAACACCCCCCCATTACGTCATGCTTCAGAAATGTGGAAAATGGTCCGTTTTCAAATGTTTTATTTTTGAACGTCAGTTCACATTTGTAGGTGGATCATCAGTGTTAGAGCTAAAATTAGCATGTTTAAAGTGATTTTCATGCTTCCAGGGGCTCGGGAAGTTAATTAAATACCATTTGGAGGCATTTAATGTTCGAGCAAAAACGGCTGATTTTCGACAAAAGAGATAACACCCCCCCATTACGTCATGCTTCAGAAATGTGGAAAATGGTCCGTTTTCAAATGTTTTATTTTTGAACGTCAGTTCACATTTGTAGGTGGATCATCAGTGTTAGAGCTTAAATTAGCATGTTTAAAGTGATTTTCATGCTTCCAGGGGCTCGGGAAGTTAATTAAATACCATTTGGAGGCATTTAATGTTCGAGCAAAAACGGCTGATTTTCGACAAAAGAGATAACACCCCCCCATTACGTCATGCTTCAGAAATGTGGAAAATGGTCCGTTTTCAAATGTTTTATTTTTGAACGTCAGTTCACATTTGTAGGTGGATCATCAGTGTTAGAGCTAAAATTAGCATGTTTAAAGTGATTTTCATGTTTCCAGGGGCCCAAAACACAAGATTTATGGAATGGTTAAAAGTGCATGAAAATGGCCAATTTACTCACTCTGAGTTCTCAAAAAGGGTTTCTTCACCCCGGGAAGTTAATTAAATACCATTTGGAGGCATTTAATGTTCGAGCAAAAACGGCTGATTTTCGACAAAAGAGATAACACCCCCCCATTACGTCATGCTTCAGAAATGTGGAAAATGGTCCGTTTTCAAATGTTTTATTTTTGAACGTCAGTTCACATTTGTAGGTGGATCATCAGTGTTAGAGCTAAAATTAGCATGTTTAAAGTGATTTTCATGCTTCCAGGGGCTCGGGAAGTTAATTAAATACCATTTGGAGGCATTTAATGTTCGAGCAAAAACGGCTGATTTTCGACAAAAGAGATAACACCCCCCCATTACGTCATGCTTCAGAAATGTGGAAAATGGTCCGTTTTCAAATGTTTTATTTTTGAACGTCAGTTCACATTTGTAGGTGGATCATCAGTGTTAGAGCTAAAATTAGCATGTTTAAAGTGATTTTCATGCTTCCAGGGGCTCGGGAAGTTAATTAAATACCATTTGGAGGCATTTAATGTTCGAGCAAAAACGGCTGATTTTCGACAAAAGAGATAACACCCCCCCATTACGTCATGCTTCAGAAATGTGGAAAATGGTCCGTTTTCAAATGTTTTATTTTTGAACGTCAGTTCACATTTGTAGGTGGATCATCAGTGTTAGAGCTAAAATTAGCATGTTTAAAGTGATTTTCATGCTTCCAGGGGCTCGGGAAGTTAATTAAATACCATTTGGAGGCATTTAATGTTCGAGCAAAAACGGCTGATTTTCGACAAAAGAGATAACACCCCCCCATTACGTCATGCTTCAGAAATGTGGAAAATGGTCCGTTTTCAAATGTTTTATTTTTGAACGTCAGTTCACATTTGTAGGTGGATCATTAGTGTTAGAGCTGAAATTAGCATGTTTAAAGTGATTTTCATGCTTCCAGGGGCTCGGGAAGTTAATTAAATACCATTTGGAGGCATTTAATGTTCGAGCAAAAACGGCTGATTTTCGACAAAAGAGATAACACCCCCCCATTACGTCATGCTTCAGAAATGTGGAAAATGGTCCGTTTTCAAATGTTTTATTTTTGAACGTCAGTTCACATTTGTAGGTGGATCATCAGTGTTAGAGCTAAAATTAGCATGTTTAAAGTGATTTTCATGCTTCCAGGGGCCCAAAACACAAGATTTATGGAATGGTTAAAAGTGCATGAAAATGGCCAATTTACTCACTCTGAGTTCTCAAAAAGGGTTTCTTCACCCCGGGAAGTTAATTAAATACCATTTGGAGGCATTTAATGTTCGAGCAAAAACGGCTGATTTTCGACAAAAGAGATAACACCCCCCCATTACGTCATGCTTCAGAAATGTGGAAAATGGTCCGTTTTCAAATGTTTTATTTTTGAACGTCAGTTCACATTTGTAGGTGGATCATCAGTGTTAGAGCTAAAATTAGCATGTTTAAAGTGATTTTCATGCTTCCAGGGGCCCAAAACACAAGATTTATGGAATGGTTAAAAGTGCATGAAAATGGCCAATTTACTCACTCTGAGTTCTCAAAAAGGGTTTCTTCACCCCGGGAAGTTAATTAAATACCATTTGGAGGCATTTAATGTTCGAGCAAAAACGGCTGATTTTCGACAAAAGAGATAACACCCCCCCATTACGTCATGCTTCAGAAATGTGGAAAATGGTCCGTTTTCAAATGTTTTATTTTTGAACGTCAGTTCACATTTGTAGGTGGATCATCAGTGTTAGAGCTAAAATTAGCATGTTTAAAGTGATTTTCATGCTTCCAGGGGCTCGGGAAGTTAATTAAATACCATTTGGAGGCATTTAATGTTCGAGCAAAAACGGCTGATTTTCGACAAAAGAGATAACACCCCCCCATTACGTCATGCTTCAGAAATGTGGAAAATGGTCCGTTTTCAAATGTTTTATTTTTGAACGTCAGTTCACATTTGTAGGTGGATCATCAGTGTTAGAGCTAAAATTAGCATGTTTAAAGTGATTTTCATGCTTCCAGGGGCCCAAAACACAAGATTTATGGAATGGTTAAAAGTGCATGAAAATGGCCAATTTACTCACTCTGAGTTCTCAAAAAGGGTTTCTTCACCCCGGGAAGTTAATTAAATACCAGTTGGAGGCATTTAATGTTCGAGCAAAAACGGCTGATTTTCGACAAAAGAGATAACACCCCCCCATTACGTCATGCTTCAGAAATGTGGAAAATGGTCCGTTTTCAAATGTTTTATTTTTGAACGTCAGTTCACATTTGTAGGTGGATCATCAGTGTTAGAGCTAAAATTAGCATGTTTAAAGTGATTTTCATGCTTCCAGGGGCCCAAAACACAAGATTTATGGAATGGTTAAAAGTGCATGAAAATGGCCAATTTACTCACTCTGAGTTCTCAAAAAGGGTTTCTTCACCCCGGGAAGTTAATTAAATACCATTTGGAGGCATTTAATGTTCGAGCAAAAACGGCTGATTTTCGACAAAAGAGATAACACCCCCCCATTACGTCATGCTTCAGAAATGTGGAAAATGGTCCGTTTTCAAATGTTTTATTTTTGAACGTCAGTTCACATTTGTAGGTGGATCATCAGAGTTAGAGCTAAAATTAGCATGTTTAAAGTGATTTTCATGCTTCCAGGGGCCCAAAACACAAGATTTATGGAATGGTTAAAAGTGCATGAAAATGGCCAATTTACTCACTCTGAGTTCTCAAAAAGGGTTTCTTCACCCCGGGAAGTTAATTAAATACCATTTGGAGGCATTTAATGTTCGAGCAAAAACAGCTGATTTTCGACAAAAGAGATAACACCCCCCCATTACGTCATGCTTCAGAAATGTGGAAAATGGTCCGTTTTCAAATGTTTTATTTTTGAACGTCAGTTCACATTTGTAGGTGGATCATCAGTGTTAGAGCTAAAATTAGCATGTTTAAAGTGATTTTCATGCTTCCAGGGGCCCAAAACACAAGATTTATGGAATGGTTAAAAGTGCATGAAAATGGCCAATTTACTCACTCTGAGTTCTCAAAAAGGGTTTCTTCACCCCAGGAAGTTAATTAAATACCATTTGGAGGCATTTAATGTTCGAGCAAAAACGGCTGATTTTCAACAAAAGAGATAACACCCCCCCATTACGTCATGCTTCAGAAATGTGGAAAATGGTCCGTTTTCAAATGTTTTATTTTTGAACGTCAGTTCACATTTGTAGGTGGATCATCAGTGTTAGAGCTAAAATTAGCATGTTTAAAGTGATTTTCATGCTTCCAGGGGCTCGGGAAGTTAATTAAATACCATTGGAGGCATTTAATGTTCGAGCAAAAACGGCTGATTTTCGACAAAAGAGATAACACCCCCCCATTACGTCATGCTTCAGAAATGTGGAAAATGGTCCGTTTTCAAATGTTTTATTTTTGAATGTCAGTTCACATTTGTAGGTGGATCATCAGTGTTAGAGCTAAAATTAGCATGTTTAAAGTGATTTTCATGCTTCCAGGGGCCCAAAACACAAGATTTATGGAATGGTTAAAAGTGCATGAAAATGGCCAATTTACTCACTCTGAGTTCTCAAAAAGGGTTTCTTCACCCCGGGAAGTTAATTAAATACCATTTGGAGGCATTTAATGTTCGAGCAAAAACGGCTGATTTTCGACAAAAGAGATAACACCCCCCCATTACGTCATGCTTCAGAAATGTGGAAAATGGTCCATTTTCAAATGTTTTATTTTTGAACGTCAGTTCACATTTGTAGGTGGATCATCAGTGTTAGAGCTAAAATTAGCATGTTTAAAGTGATTTTCATGCTTCCAGGGGCTCGGGAAGTTAATTAAATACCATTTGGAGGCATTTAATGTTCGAGCAAAAACGGATGATTTTCGACAAAAGAGATAACACCCCCCCATTACGTCATGCTTCAGAAATGTGGAAAATGGTCCGTTTTCAAATGTTTTATTTTTGAACGTCAGTTCACATTTGTAGGTGGATCATCAGAGTTAGAGCTAAAATTAGCATGTTTAAAGTGATTTTCATGCTTCCAGGGGCCCAAAACACAAGATTTATGGAATGGTTAAAAGTGCATGAAAATGGCCAATTTACTCACTCTGAGTTCTCAAAAAGGGTTTCTTCACCCCGGGAAGTTAATTAAATACCATTTGGAGGCATTTAATGTTCGAGCAAAAACAGCTGATTTTCGACAAAAGAGATAACACCCCCCCATTACGTCATGCTTCAGAAATGTGGAAAATGGTCCGTTTTCAAATGTTTTATTTTTGAACGTCAGTTCACATTTGTAGGTGGATCATCAGTGTTAGAGCTAAAATTAGCATGTTTAAAGTGATTTTCATGCTTCCAGGGGCCCAAAACACAAGATTTATGGAATGGTTAAAAGTGCATGAAAATGGCCAATTTACTCACTCTGAGTTCTCAAAAAGGGTTTCTTCACCCCAGGAAGTTAATTAAATACCATTTGGAGGCATTTAATGTTCGAGCAAAAACGGCTGATTTTCAACAAAAGAGATAACACCCCCCCATTACGTCATGCTTCAGAAATGTGGAAAATGGTCCGTTTTCAAATGTTTTATTTTTGAACGTCAGTTCACATTTGTAGGTGGATCATCAGTGTTAGAGCTAAAATTAGCATGTTTAAAGTGATTTTCATGCTTCCAGGGGCTCGGGAAGTTAATTAAATACCATTGGAGGCATTTAATGTTCGAGCAAAAACGGCTGATTTTCGACAAAAGAGATAACACCCCCCCATTACGTCATGCTTCAGAAATGTGGAAAATGGTCCGTTTTCAAATGTTTTATTTTTGAATGTCAGTTCACATTTGTAGGTGGATCATCAGTGTTAGAGCTAAAATTAGCATGTTTAAAGTGATTTTCATGCTTCCAGGGGCCCAAAACACAAGATTTATGGAATGGTTAAAAGTGCATGAAAATGGCCAATTTACTCACTCTGAGTTCTCAAAAAGGGTTTCTTCACCCCGGGAAGTTAATTAAATACCATTTGGAGGCATTTAATGTTCGAGCAAAAACGGCTGATTTTCGACAAAAGAGATAACACCCCCCCATTACGTCATGCTTCAGAAATGTGGAAAATGGTCCATTTTCAAATGTTTTATTTTTGAACGTCAGTTCACATTTGTAGGTGGATCATCAGTGTTAGAGCTAAAATTAGCATGTTTAAAGTGATTTTCATGCTTCCAGGGGCTCGGGAAGTTAATTAAATACCATTTGGAGGCATTTAATGTTCGAGCAAAAACGGATGATTTTCGACAAAAGAGATAACACCCCCCCATTACGTCATGCTTCAGAAATGTGGAAAATGGTCCGTTTTCAAATGTTTTATTTTTGAACGTCAGTTCACATTTGTAGGTGGATCATCAGTGTTAGAGCTAAAATTAGCATGTTTAAAGTGATTTTCATGCTTCCAGGGGCCCAAAACACAAGATTTATGGAATGGTTAAAAGTGCATGAAAATGGCCAATTTACTCACTCTGAGTTCTCAAAAAGGGTTTCTTCACCCCGGGAAGTGAATTAAATACCATTTGGAGGCATTTAATGTTCCGAGCAAAAACGGCTGATTTTCGACAAAAGAGATAACACCCCCCCATTACGTCATGCTTCAGAAATGTGGAAAATGGTCCGTTTTCAAATGTTTTATTTTTGAACGTCAGTTCACATTTGTAGGTGGATCATCAGTGTTAGAGCTAAAATTAGCATGTTTAAAGTGATTTTCATGCTTCCAGGGGCCCAAAACACAAGATTTATGGAATGGTTAAAAGTGCATGAAAATGGCCAATTTACTCACTCTGAGTTCTCAAAAAGGGTTTCTTCACCCCGGGAAGTTAATTAAATACCATTTGGAGGCATTTAATGTTCGAGCAAAAACGGCTGATTTTCGACAAAAGAGATAACACCCCCCCATTACGTCATGCTTCAGAAATGTGGAAAATGGTCCGTTTTCAAATGTTTTATTTTTGAACGTCAGTTCACATTTGTAGGTGGATCATCAGTGTTAGAGCTAAAATTAGCATGTTTAAAGTGATTTTCATGCTTCCAGGGGCCCAAAACACAAGATTTATGGAATGGTTAAAAGTGCATGAAAATGGCCAATTTACTCACTCTGAGTTCTCAAAAAGGGTTTCTTCACCCCGGAAGTTAATTAAATACCATTTGGAGGCATTTAATGTTCGAGCAAAAACGGCTGATTTTCGACAAAAGAGATAACACCCCCCCATTACGTCATGCTTCAGAAATGTGGAAAATGGTCCGTTTTCAAATGTTTTATTTTTGAACGTCAGTTCACATTTGTAGGTGGATCATCAGTGTTAGAGCTAAAATTAGCATGTTTAAAGTGATTTTCATGCTTCCAGGGGCTCGGGAAGTTAATTAAATACCATTTGGAGGCATTTAATGTTCGAGCAAAAACGGCTGATTTTCGACAAAAGAGATAACACCCCCCCATTACGTCATGCTTCAGAAATGTGGAAAATGGTCCGTTTTCAAATGTTTTATTTTTGAACGTCAGTTCACATTTGTAGGTGGATCATCAGTGTTAGAGCTAAAATTAGCATGTTTAAAGTGATTTTCATGCTTCCAGGGGCCCAAAACACAAGATTTATGGAATGGTTAAAAGTGCATGAAAATGGCCAATTTACTCACTCTGAGTTCTCAAAAAGGGTTTCTTCACCCCGGGAAGTTAATTAAATACCATTTGGAGGCATTTAATGTTCGAGCAAAAACGGCTCATTTTCGACAAAAGAGATAACACCCCCCCATTACGTCATGCTTCAGAAATGTGGAAAATGGTCCGTTTTCAAATGTTTTATTTTTGAACGTCAGTTCACATTTGTAGGTGGATCATCAGTGTTAGAGCTAAAATTAGCATGTTTAAAGTGATTTTCATGCTTCCAGGGGCTCGGGAAGTTAATTAAATACCATTTGGAGGCATTTAATGTTCGAGCAAAAACGGCTGATTTTCGACAAAAGAGATAACACCCCCCCATTACGTCATGCTTCAGAAATGTGGAAAATGGTCCGTTTTCAAATGTTTTATTTTTGAACGTCAGTTCACATTTGTAGGTGGATCATCAGTGTTAGAGCTAAAATTAGCATGTTTAAAGTGATTTTCATGCTTCCAGGGGCTCGGGAAGTTAATTAAATACCATTTGGAGGCATTTAATGTTCGAGCAAAAACGGCTGATTTACGACAAAAGAGATAACACCCCCCCATTACGTCATGCTTCAGAAATGTGGAAAATGGTCCGTTTTCAAATGTTTTATTTTTGAACGTCAGTTCACATTTGTAGGTGGATCATCAGTGTTAGAGCTAAAATTAGCATGTTTAAAGTGATTTTCATGCTTCCAGGGGCTCGGGAAGTTAATTAAATACCATTTGGAGGCATTTAATGTTCGAGCAAAAACGGCTGATTTTCGACAAAAGAGATAACACCCCCCCATTACGTCATGCTTCAGAAATGTGGAAAATGGTCCGTTTTCAAATGTTTTATTTTTGAACGTCAGTTCACATTTGTAGGTGGATCATCAGTGTTAGAGCTGAAATTAGCATGTTTAAAGTGATTTTCATGCTTCCAGGGGCTCGGGAAGTTAATTAAATACCATTTGGAGGCATTTAATGTTCGAGCAAAAACGGCTGATTTTCGACAAAAGAGATAACACCCCCCCATTACGTCATGCTTCAGAAATGTGGAAAATGGTCCGTTTTCAAATGTTTTATTTTTGAACGTCAGTTCACATTTGTAGGTGGATCATCAGTGTTAGAGCTAAAATTAGCATGTTTAAAGTGATTTTCATGCTTCCAGGGGCCCAAAACACAAGATTTATGGAATGGTTAAAAGTGCATGAAAATGGCCAATTTACTCACTCTGAGTTCTCAAAAAGGGTTTCTTCACCCCGGGAAGTTAATTAAATACCATTTGGAGGCATTTAATGTTCGAGCAAAAACGGCTGATTTTCGACAAAAGAGATAACACCCCCCCATTACGTCATGCTTCAGAAATGTGGAAAATGGTCCGTTTTCAAATGTTTTATTTTTGAACGTCAGTTCACATTTGTAGGTGGATCATCAGTGTTAGAGCTAAAATTAGCATGTTTAAAGTGATTTTCATGCTTCCAGGGGCCCAAAACACAAGATTTATGGAATGGTTAAAAGTGCATGAAAATGGCCAATTTACTCACTCTGAGTTCTCAAAAAGGGTTTCTTCACCCCGGGAAGTTAATTAAATACCATTTGGAGGCATTTAATGTTCGAGCAAAAACGGCTGATTTTCGACAAAAGAGATAACACCCCCCCATTACGTCATGCTTCAGAAATGTGGAAAATGGTCCGTTTTCAAATGTTATATTTTTGAACGTCAGTTCACATTTGTAGGTGGATCATCAGTGTTAGAGCTAAAATTAGCATGTTTAAAGTGATTTTCATGCTTCCAGGGGCCCAAAACACAAGATTTATGGAATGGTTAAAAGTGCATGAAAATGGCCAATTTACTCACTCTGAGTTCTCAAAAAGGGTTTCTTCACCCCGGGAAGTTAATTAAATACCATTTGGAGGCATTTAATGTTCGAGCAAAAACGGCTGATTTTCGACAAAAGAGATAACACCCCCCCATTACGTCATGCTTCAGAAATGTGGAAAATGGTCCGTTTTCAAATGTTTTATTTTTGAACGTCAGTTCACATTTGTAGGTGGATCATCAGTGTTAGAGCTAAAATTAGCATGTTTAAAGTGATTTTCATGCTTCCAGGGGCTCGGGAAGTTAATTAAATACCATTTGGAGGCATTTAATGTTCGAGCAAAAACGGCTGATTTTCGACAAAAGAGATAACACCCCCCCATTACGTCATGCTTCAGAAATGTGGAAAATGGTCCGTTTTCAAATGTTTTATTTTTGAACGTCAGTTCACATTTGTAGGTGGATCATCAGTGTTAGAGCTAAAATTAGCATGTTTAAAGTGATTTTCATGCTTCCAGGGGCTCGGGAAGTTAATTAAATACCATTTGGAGGCATTTAATGTTCGAGCAAAAACGGCTGATTTTCGACAAAAGAGATAACACCCCCCCATTACGTCATGCTTCAGAAATGTGGAAAATGGTCCGTTTTCAAATGTTTTATTTTTGAACGTCAGTTCACATTTGTAGGTGGATCATCAGTGTTAGAGCTAAAATTAGCATGTTTAAAGTGATTTTCATGCTTCCAGGGGCTCGGGAAGTTAATTAAATACCATTTGGAGGCATTTAATGTTCGAGCAAAAACGGCTGATTTTCGACAAAAGAGATAACACCCCCCCATTACGTCATGCTTCAGAAATGTGGAAAATGGTCCGTTTTCAAATGTTTTATTTTTGAACGTCAGTTCACATTTGTAGGTGGATCATCAGTGTTAGAGCTAAATTAGCATGTTTAAAGTGATTTTCATGCTTCCAGGGGCCCAAAACACAAGATTTATGGAATGGTTAAAAGTGCATGAAAATGGCCAATTTACTCACTCTGAGTTCTCAAAAAGGGTTTCTTCACCCCGGGAAGTTAATTAAATACCATTTGGAGGCATTTAATGTTCGAGCAAAAACGGCTGATTTTCGACAAAAGAGATAACACCCCCCCATTACGTCATGCTTCAGAAATGTGGAAAATGGTCCGTTTTCAAATGTTTTATTTTTGAACGTCAGTTCACATTTGTAGGTGGATCATCAGTGTTAGAGCTAAAATTAGCATGTTTAAAGTGATTTTCATGCTTCCAGGGGCCCAAAACACAAGATTTATGGAATGGTTAAAAGTGCATGAAAATGGCCAATTTACTCACTCTGAGTTCTCAAAAAGGGTTTCTTCACCCCGGGAAGTTAATTAAATACCATTTGGAGGCATTTAATGTTCGAGCAAAAACGGCTGATTTTCGACAAAAGAGATAACACCCCCCCATTACGTCATGCTTCAGAAATGTGGAAAATGGTCCGTTTTCAAATGTTTTATTTTTGAACGTCAGTTCACATTTGTAGGTGGATCATCAGTGTTAGAGCTAAAATTAGCATGTTTAAAGTGATTTTCATGCTTCCAGGGGCCCAAAACACAAGATTTATGGAATGGTTAAAAGTGCATGAAAATGGCCAATTTACTCACTCTGAGTTCTCAAAAAGGGTTTCTTCACCCCGGGAAGTTAATTAAATACCATTTGGAGGCATTTAATGTTCGAGCAAAAACGGCTGATTTTCGACAAAAGAGATAACACCCCCCCATTACGTCATGCTTCAGAAATGTGGAAAATGGTCCGTTTTCAAATGTTTTATTTTTGAACGTCAGTTCACATTTGTAGGTGGATCATCAGTGTTAGAGCTAAAATTAGCATGTTTAAAGTGATTTTCATGCTTCCAGGGGCCCAAAACACAAGATTTATGGAATGGTTAAAAGTGCATGAAAATGGCCAATTTACTCACTCTGAGTTCTCAAAAAGGGTTTCTTCACCCCGGGAAGTTAATTAAATACCATTTGGAGGCATTTAATGTTCGAGCAAAAACGGCTGATTTTCGACAAAAGAGATAACACCCCCCCATTACGTCATGCTTCAGAAATGTGGAAAATGGTCCGTTTTCAAATGTTTTATTTTTGAACGTCAGTTCACATTTGTAGGTGGATCATCAGTGTTAGAGCTAAAATTAGCATGTTTAAAGTGATTTTCATGCTTCCAGGGGCTCGGGAAGTTAATTAAATACCATTGGAGGCATTTAATGTTCGAGCAAAAACGGCTGATTTTCGACAAAAGAGATAACACCCCCCCATTACGTCATGCTTCAGAAATGTGGAAAATGGTCCGTTTTCAAATGTTTTATTTTTGAATGTCAGTTCACATTTGTAGGTGGATCATCAGTGTTAGAGCTAAAATTAGCATGTTTAAAGTGATTTTCATGCTTCCAGGGGCCCAAAACACAAGATTTATGGAATGGTTAAAAGTGCATGAAAATGGCAAATTTACTCACTCTGAGTTCTCAAAAAGGGTTTCTTCACCCCGGGAAGTTAATTAAATACCATTTGGAGGCATTTAATGTTCGAGCAAAAACGGCTGATTTTCGACAAAAGAGATAACACCCCCCCATTACGTCATGCTTCAGAAATGTGGAAAATGGTCCGTTTTCAAATGTTTTATTTTTGAACGTCAGTTCACATTTGTAGGTGGATCATCAGTGTTAGAGCTAAAATTAGCATGTTTAAAGTGATTTTCATGCTTCCAGGGGCTCGGGAAGTTAATTAAATACCATTTGGAGGCATTTAATGTTCGAGCAAAAACGGCTGATTTTCGACAAAAGAGATAACACCCCCCCATTACGTCATGCTTCAGAAATGTGGAAAATGGTCCGTTTTCAAATGTTTTATTTTTGAACGTCAGTTCACATTTGTAGGTGGATCATCAGTGTTAGAGCTAAAATTAGCATGTTTAAAGTGATTTTCATGCTTCCAGGGGCCCAAAACACAAGATTTATGGAATGGTTAAAAGTGCATGAAAATGGCCAATTTACTCACTCTGAGTTCTCAAAAAGGGTTTCTTCACCCCGGGAAGTTAATTAAATACCATTTGGAGGCATTTAATGTTCGAGCAAAAACGGCTGATTTTCGACAAAAGAGATAACACCCCCCCATTACGTCATGCTTCAGAAATGTGGAAAATGGTCCGTTTTCAAATGTTTTATTTTTGAACGTCAGTTCACATTTGTAGGTGGATCATCAGTGTTAGAGCTAAAATTAGCATGTTTAAAGTGATTTTCATGCTTCCAGGGGCCCAAAACACAAGATTTATGGAATGGTTAAAAGTGCATGAAAATGGCCAATTTACTCACTCTGAGTTCTCAAAAAGGGTTTCTTCACCCCGGGAAGTTAATTAAATACCATTTGGAGGCATTTAATGTTCGAGCAAAAACGGCTGATTTTCGACAAAAGAGATAACACCCCCCCATTACGTCATGCTTCAGAAATGTGGAAAATGGTCCGTTTTCAAATGTTTTATTTTTGAACGTCAGTTCACATTTGTAGGTGGATCATCAGTGTTAGAGCTAAAATTAGCATGTTTAAAGTGATTTTCATGCTTCCAGGGGCCCAAAACACAAGATTTATGGAATGGTTAAAAGTGCATGAAAATGGCCAATTTACTCACTCTGAGTTCTCAAAAAGGGTTTCTTCACCCCGGGAAGTTAATTAAATACCATTTGGAGGCATTTAATGTTCGAGCAAAAACGGCTGATTTTCGACAAAAGAGATAACACCCCCCCATTACGTCATGCTTCAGAAATGTGGAAAATGGTCCGTTTTCAAATGTTTTATTTTTGAACGTCAGTTCACATTTGTAGGTGGATCATCAGTGTTAGAGCTAAAATTAGCATGTTTAAAGTGATTTTCATGCTTCCAGGGGCCCAAAACACAAGATTTATGGAATGGTTAAAAGTGTATGAAAATGGCCAATTTACTCACTCTGAGTTCTCAAAAAGGGTTTCTTCACCCCGGGAAGTTAATTAAATACCATTTGGAGGCATTTAATGTTCGAGCAAAAACGGCTGATTTTCGACAAAAGAGATAACACCCCCCCATTACGTCATGCTTCAGAAATGTGGAAAATGGTCCGTTTTCAAATGTTTTATTTTTGAACGTCAGTTCACATTTGTAGGTGGATCATCAGTGTTAGAGCTAAAATTAGCATGTTTAAAGTGATTTTCATGCTTCCAGGGGCCCAAAACACAAGATTTATGGAATGGTTAAAAGTGCATGAAAATGGCCAATTTACTCACTCTGAGTTCTCAAAAAGGGTTTCTTCACCCCGGGAAGTTAATTAAATACCATTTGGAGGCATTTAATGTTCAAGCAAAAACGGCTGATTTTCGACAAAAGAGATAACACCCCCCCATTACGTCATGCTTCAGAAATGTGGAACATGGTCCGTTTTCAAATGTTTTATTTTTGAACGTCAGTTCACATTTGTAGGTGGATCATCAGTGTTAGAGCTCAAATTAGCATGTTTAAAGTGATTTTCATGCTTCCAGGGGCCCAAAACACAAGATTTATGGAATGGTTAAAAGTGCATGAAAATGGCCAATTTACTCACTCTGAGTTCTCAAAAAGGGTTTCTTCACCCCGGGAAGTTAATTAAATACCATTTGGAGGCATTTAATGTTCGAGCAAAAACGGCTGATTTTCGACAAAAGAGATAACACCCCCCCATTACGTCATGCTTCAGAAATGTGGAAAATGGTCCGTTTTCAAATGTTTTATTTTTGAACGTCAGTTCACATTTGTAGGTGGATCATCAGTGTTAGAGCTAAAATTAGCATGTTTAAAGTGATTTTCATGCTTCCAGGGGCTCGGGAAGTTAATTAAATACCATTTGGAGGCATTTAATGTTCGAGCAAAAACGGCTGATTTTCGACAAAAGAGATAACACCCCCCCATTACGTCATGCTTCAGAAATGTGGAAAATGGTCCGTTTTCAAATGTTTTATTTTTGAACGTCAGTTCACATTTGTAGGTGGATCATCAGTGTTAGAGCTAAAATTAGCATGTTTAAAGTGATTTTCATGCTTCCAGGGGCCCAAAACACAAGATTTATGGAATGGTTAAAAGTGCATGAAAATGGCCAATTTACTCACTCTGAGTTCTCAAAAAGGGTTTCTTCACCCCGGGAAGTTAATTAAATACCATTTGGAGGCATTTAATGTTCGAGCAAAAACGGCTGATTTTCGACAAAAGAGATAACACCCCCCCATTACGTCATGCTTCAGAAATGTGGAAAATGGTCCGTTTTCAAATGTTTTATTTTTGAACGTCAGTTCACATTTGTAGGTGGATCATCAGTGTTAGAGCTAAAATTAGCATGTTTAAAGTGATTTTCATGCTTCCAGGGGCCCAAAACACAAGATTTATGGAATGGTTAAAAGTGCATGAAAATGGCCAATTTACTCACTCTGAGTTCTCAAAAAGGGTTTCTTCACCCCGGGAAGTTAATTAAATACCATTTGGAGGCATTTAATGTTCGAGCAAAAACGGCTGATTTTCGACAAAAGAGATAACACCCCCCCATTACGTCATGCTTCAGAAATGTGGAAAATGGTCCGTTTTCAAATGTTTTATTTTTGAACGTCAGTTCACATTTGTAGGTGGATCATCAGTGTTAGAGCTAAAATTAGCATGTTTAATGTGATTTTCATGCTTCCAGGGGCCCAAAACACAAGATTTATGGAATGGTTAAAAGTGCATGAAAATGGCCAATTTACTCACTCTGAGTTCTCAAAAAAGGTTTCTTCACCCCGGGAAGTTAATTAAATACCATTTGGAGGCATTTAATGTTCGAGCAAAAACGGCTGATTTTCGACAAAAGAGATAACACCCCCCCATTACGTCATGCTTCAGAAATGTGGAAAATGGTCCGTTTTCAAATGTTTTATTTTTGAACGTCAGTTCACATTTGTAGGTGGATCATTAGTGTTAGAGCTAAAATTAGCATGTTTAAAGTGATTTTCATGCTTCCAGGGGCTCGGGAAGTTAATTAAATACCATTTGGAGGCATTTAATGTTCGAGCAAAAACGGCTGATTTTCGACAAAAGAGATAACACCCCCCCATTACGTCATGCTTCAGAAATGTGGAAAATGGTCCGTTTTCAAATGTTTTATTTTTGAACGTCAGTTCACATTTGTAGGTGGATCATCAGTGTTAGAGCTAAAATTAGCATGTTTAAAGTGATTTTCATGCTTCCAGGGGCCCAAAACACAAGATTTATGGAATGGTTAAAAGTGCATGAAAATGGCCAATTTACTCACTCTGAGTTCTCAAAAAGGGTTTCTTCACCCCGGGAAGTTAATTAAATACCATTTGGAGGCATTTAATGTTCGAGCAAAAACGGCTGATTTTCGACAAAAGAGATAACACCCCCCCATTACGTCATGCTTCAGAAATGTGGAAAATGGTCCGTTTTCAAATGTTTTATTTTTGAACGTCAGTTCACATTTGTAGGTGGATCATCAGTGTTAGAGCTAAAATTAGCATGTTTAAAGTGATTTTCATGCTTCCAGGGGCCCAAAACACAAGATTTATGGAATGGTTAAAAGTGCATGAAAATGGCCAATTTACTCACTCTGAGTTCTCAAAAAGGGTTTCTTCACCCCGGGAAGTTAATTAAATACCATTTGGAGGCATTTAATGTTCGAGCAAAAACGGCTGATTTTCGACAAAAGAGATAACACCCCCCCATTACGTCATGCTTCAGAAATTTGGAAAATGGTCCGTTTTCAAATGTTTTATTTTTGAACGTCAGTTCACATTTGTAGGTGGATCATCAGTGTTAGAGCTAAAATTAGCATGTTTAAAGTGATTTTCATGCTTCCAGGGGCCCAAAACACAAGATTTATGGAATGGTTAAAAGTGCATGAAAATGGCCAATTTACTCACTCTGAGTTCTCAAAAAGGGTTTCTTCACCCCGGGAAGTTAATTAAATACCATTTGGAGGCATTTAATGTTCGAGCAAAAACGGCTGATTTTCGACAAAAGAGATAACACCCCCCCATTACGTCATGCTTCAGAAATGTGGAAAATGGTCCGTTTTCAAATGTTTTATTTTTGAACGTCAGTTCACATTTGTAGGTGGATCATCAGTGTTAGAGCTAAAATTAGCATGTTTAAAGTGATTTTCATGCTTCCAGGGGCTCGGGAAGTTAATTAAATACCATTGGAGGCATTTAATGTTCGAGCAAAAACGGCTGATTTTCGACAAAAGAGATAACACCCCCCCATTACGTCATGCTTCAGAAATGTGGAAAATGGTCCGTTTTCAAATGTTTTATTTTTGAATGTCAGTTCACATTTGTAGGTGGATCATCAGTGTTAGAGCTAAAATTAGCATGTTTAAAGTGATTTTCATGCTTCCAGGGGCCCAAAACACAAGATTTATGGAATGGTTAAAAGTGCATGAAAATGGCCAATTTACTCACTCTGAGTTCTCAAAAAGGGTTTCTTCACCCCGGGAAGTTAATTAAATACCATTTGGAGGCATTTAATGTTCGAGCAAAAACGGCTGATTTTCGACAAAAGAGATAACACCCCCCCATTACGTCATGCTTCAGAAATGTGGAAAATGGTCCGTTTTCAAATGTTTTATTTTTGAACGTCAGTTCACATTTGTAGGTGGATCATCAGTGTTAGAGCTAAAATTAGCATGTTTAAAGTGATTTTCATGCTTCCAGGGGCTCGGGAAGTTAATTAAATACCATTTGGAGGCATTTAATGTTCGAGCAAAAACGGCTGATTTTCGACAAAAGAGATAACACCCCCCCATTACGTCATGCTTCAGAAATGTGGAAAATGGTCCGTTTTCAAATGTTTTATTTTTGAACGTCAGTTCACATTTGTAGGTGGATCATCAGTGTTAGAGCTAAAATTAGCATGTTTAAAGTGATTTTCATGCTTCCAGGGGCCCAAAACACAAGATTTATGGAATGGTTAAAAGTGCATGAAAATGGCCAATTTACTCACTCTGAGTTCTCAAAAAGGGTTTCTTCACCCCGGGAAGTTAATTAAATACCATTTGGAGGCATTTAATGTTCGAGCAAAAACGGCTGATTTTCGACAAAAGAGATAACACCCCCCCATTACGTCATGCTTCAGAAATGTGGAAAATGGTCCGTTTTCAAATGTTTTATTTTTGAACGTCAGTTCACATTTGTAGGTGGATCATCAGTGTTAGAGCTAAAATTAGCATGTTTAAAGTGATTTTCATGCTTCCAGGGGCCCAAAACACAAGATTTATGGAATGGTTAAAAGTGCATGAAAATGGCCAATTTACTCACTCTGAGTTCTCAAAAAGGGTTTCTTCACCCCGGGAAGTTAATTAAATACCATTTGGAGGCATTTAATGTTCGAGCAAAAACGGCTGATTTTCGACAAAAGAGATAACACCCCCCCATTACGTCATGCTTCAGAAATGTGGAAAATGGTCCGTTTTCAAATGTTTTATTTTTGAACGTCAGTTCACATTTGTAGGTGGATCATCAGTGTTAGAGCTAAAATTAGCATGTTTAAAGTGATTTTCATGCTTCCAGGGGCCCAAAACACAAGATTTATGGAATGGTTAAAAGTGCATGAAAATGGCCAATTTACTCACTCTGAGTTCTCAAAAAGGGTTTCTTCACCCCGGGAAGTTAATTAAATACCATTTGGAGGCATTTAATGTTCGAGCAAAAACGGCTGATTTTCGACAAAAGAGATAACACCCCCCCATTACGTCATGCTTCAGAAATGTGGAAAATGGTCCGTTTTCAAATGTTTTATTTTTGAACGTCAGTTCACATTTGTAGGTGGATCATCAGTGTTAGAGCTAAAATTAGCATGTTTAAAGTGATTTTCATGCTTCCAGGGGCCCAAAACACAAGATTTATGGAATGGTTAAAAGTGCATGAAAATGGCCAATTTACTCACTCTGAGTTCTCAAAAAGGGTTTCTTCACCCCGGGAAGTTAATTAAATACCATTTGGAGGCATTTAATGTTCGAGCAAAAACGGCTGATTTTCGACAAAAGAGATAACACCCCCCCATTACGTCATGCTTCAGAAATGTGGAAAATGGTCCGTTTTCAAATGTTTTATTTTTGAACGTCAGTTCACATTTGTAGGTGGATCATCAGTGTTAGAGCTAAAATTAGCATGTTTAAAGTGATTTTCATGCTTCCAGGGGCCCAAAACACAAGATTTATGAAATGGTTAAAAGTGCATGAAAATGGCCAATTTACTCACTCTGAGTTCTCAAAAAGGGTTTCTTCACCCCGGGAAGTTAATTAAATACCATTTGGAGGCATTTAATGTTCAAGCAAAAACGGCTGATTTTCGACAAAAGAGATAACACCCCCCCATTACGTCATGCTTCAGAAATGTGGAACATGGTCCGTTTTCAAATGTTTTATTTTTGAACGTCAGTTCACATTTGTAGGTGGATCATCAGTGTTAGAGCTAAAATTAGCATGTTTAAAGTGATTTTCATGCTTCCAGGGGCCCAAAACACAAGATTTATGGAATGGTTAAAAGTGCATGAAAATGGCCAATTTACTCACTCTGAGTTCTCAAAAAGGGTTTCTTCACCCCGGGAAGTTAATTAAATACCATTTGGAGGCATTTAATGTTCGAGCAAAAACGGCTGATTTTCGACAAAAGAGATAACACCCCCCCATTACGTCATGCTTCAGAAATGTGGAAAATGGTCCGTTTTCAAATGTTTTATTTTTGAACGTCAGTTCACATTTGTAGGTGGATCATCAGTGTTAGAGCTAAAATTAGCATGTTTAAAGTGATTTTCATGCTTCCAGGGGCTCGGGAAGTTAATTAAATACCATTTGGAGGCATTTAATGTTCGAGCAAAAACGGCTGATTTTCGACAAAAGAGATAACACCCCCCCATTACGTCATGCTTCAGAAATGTGGAAAATGGTCCGTTTTCAAATGTTTTATTTTTGAACGTCAGTTCACATTTGTAGGTGGATCATCAGTGTTAGAGCTAAAATTAGCATGTTTAAAGTGATTTTCATGCTTCCAGGGGCCCAAAACACAAGATTTATGGAATGGTTAAAAGTGCATGAAAATGGCCAATTTACTCACTCTGAGTTCTCAAAAAGGGTTTCTTCACCCCGGGAAGTTAATTAAATACCATTTGGAGGCATTTAATGTTCGAGCAAAAACGGCTGATTTTCGACAAAAGAGATAACACCCCCCCATTACGTCATGCTTCAGAAATGTGGAAAATGGTCCGTTTTCAAATGTTTTATTTTTGAACGTCAGTTCACATTTGTAGGTGGATCATCAGTGTTAGAGCTAAATTAGCATGTTTAAAGTGATTTTCATGCTTCCAGGGGCCCAAAACACAAGATTTATGGAATGGTTAAAAGTGCATGAAAATGGCCAATTTACTCACTCTGAGTTCTCAAAAAGGGTTTCTTCACCCCGGGAAGTTAATTAAATACCATTTGGAGGCATTTAATGTTCGAGCAAAAACGGCTGATTTTCGACAAAAGAGATAACACCCCCCCATTACGTCATGCTTCAGAAATGTGGAAAATGGTCCGTTTTCAAATGTTTTATTTTTGAACGTCAGTTCACATTTGTAGGTGGATCATCAGTGTTAGAGCTAAAATTAGCATGTTTAAAGTGATTTTCATGCTTCCAGGGGCCCAAAACACAAGATTTATGGAATGGTTAAAAGTGCATGAAAATGGCCAATTTACTCACTCTGAGTTCTCAAAAAGGGTTTCTTCACCCCGGGAAGTTAATTAAATACCATTTGGAGGCATTTAATGTTCGAGCAAAAACGGCTGATTTTCGACAAAAGAGATAACACCCCCCCATTACGTCATGCTTCAGAAATGTGGAAAATGGTCCGTTTTCAAATGTTTTATTTTTGAACGTCAGTTCACATTTGTAGGTGGATCATCAGTGTTAGAGCTAAAATTAGCATGTTTAAAGTGATTTTCATGCTTCCAGGGGCCCAAAACACAAGATTTATGGAATGGTTAAAAGTGCATGAAAATGGCCAATTTACTCACTCTGAGTTCTCAAAAAGGGTTTCTTCACCCCGGGAAGTTAATTAAATACCATTTGGAGGCATTTAATGTTCGAGCAAAAACGGCTGATTTTCGACAAAAGAGATAACACCCCCCCATTACGTCATGCTTCAGAAATGTGGAAAATGGTCCGTTTTCAAATGTTTTATTTTTGAACGTCAGTTCACATTTGTAGGTGGATCATCAGTGTTAGAGCTAAAATTAGCATGTTTAAAGTGATTTTCATGCTTCCAGGGGCCCAAAACACAAGATTTATGGAATGGTTAAAAGTGCATGAAAATGGCCAATTTACTCACTCTGAGTTCTCAAAAAGGGTTTCTTCACCCCGGGAAGTTAATTAAATACCATTTGGAGGCATTTAATGTTCGAGCAAAAACGGCTGATTTTCGACAAAAGAGATAACACCCCCCCATTACGTCATGCTTCAGAAATGTGGAAAATGGTCCGTTTTCAAATGTTTTATTTTTGAACGTCAGTTCACATTTGTAGGTGGATCATCAGTGTTAGAGCTAAAATTAGCATGTTTAAAGTGATTTTCATGCTTCCAGGGGCTCGGGAAGTTAATTAAATACCATTGGAGGCATTTAATGTTCGAGCAAAAACGGCTGATTTTCGACAAAAGAGATAACACCCCCCCATTACGTCATGCTTCAGAAATGTGGAAAATGGTCCGTTTTCAAATGTTTTATTTTTGAATGTCAGTTCACATTTGTAGGTGGATCATCAGTGTTAGAGCTAAAATTAGCATGTTTAAAGTGATTTTCATTTCATGCTTCCAGGGGCCCAAAACACAAGATTTATGGAATGGTTAAAAGTGCATGAAAATGGCAATTTACTCACTCTGAGTTCTCAAAAAGGGTTTCTTCACCCCGGGAAGTTAATTAAATACATTTGGAGGCATTTAATGTTCGAGCAAAAACGGCTGATTTTCGACAAAAGAGATAACACCCCCCCATTTACGTCATGCTTCAGAAATGTGGAAAATGGTCCGTTTTCAAATGTTTTTATTTTGAACGTCAGTTCACATTTGTAGGTGGATCATCAGTGTTAGAGCTAAAATTAGCATGTTTAAAGTGATTTTCATGCTTCCAGGGGCTCGGAAGTTAATTAAATACCAATTTGGAGGCATTTAATGTTCGAGCAAAAACGGCTGATTTTCGACAAAAGAGATAACACCCCCCCATTACGTCATGCTTCAGAAATGTGGAAAATGGTCCGTTTCAAATGTTTTATTTTTGAACGTCAGTTCACATTTGTAGGTGGATCATCAGTGTTAGAGCTAAAATTAGCATGTTTAAAGTGATTTTCATGCTTCCAGGGGCCCAAAACACAAGATTTATGGAATGGTTAAAAGTGCATGAAAATGGCAATTTACTCACTCTGAGTTCTCAAAAGGGTTTCTTCACCCCGGGAAGTTAATTAAATACCATTTGGAGGCATTTAATGTTCGAGCAAAAACGGCTGATTTTCGACAAAAGAGATAACACCCCCCCCCATTACGTCATGCTTCAGAAATGTGGAAAATGGTCCGTTTTCAAATGTTTTATTTTTGAACGTCAGTTCACATTTGTAGGTGGATCATCAGTGTTAGAGCTAAAATTAGCATGTTTAAAGTGATTTTCATGCTTCCAGGGGCCCAAACACAAGATTTATGGAATGGTTAAAAGTGCATGAAAATGGCCAATTTACTCACTCTGAGTTCTCAAAAAGGGTTTCTTCACCCCGGGAAGTTAATTAAATACCATTTGGAGGCATTTAATGTTCGAGCAAAAACGGCTGATTTTCGACAAAAGAGATAACACCCCCCATTACGTCATGCTTCAGAAATGTGGAAAAATGGTCCGTTTTCAAATGTTTTATTTTTGAACGTCAGTTCACATTTGTAGGTGGATCATCAGTGTTAGAGCTAAAATTAGCATGTTTAAAGTGATTTTCATGCTTCCAGGGGCCCAAAACACAAGATTTATGGAATGGTTAAAAGTGCATGAAAATGGCCAATTTACTCACTCTGAGTTCTCAAAAAGGGTTTTCTTCACCCGGGAAGTTAATTAAATACCATTTGGAGGCATTTAATGTTCGAGCAAAAACGGCTGATTTTCGACAAAAGAGATAACACCCCCCCATTACGTCATGCTTCAGAAATGTGGAAAATGGTCCGTTTTCAAATGTTTTATTTTGAACGTCAGTTCACATTTGTAGGTGGATCATCAGTGTTAGAGCTAAAATTAGCATGTTAAAGTGATTTTCATGCTTCCAGGGGCCCAAAACACAAGATTTATGGAATGGTTAAAAGTGCATGAAAATGGCCAATTTACTCACTCTGAGTTCTCAAAAAGGGGTTTCTTCACCCCGGGAAGTTAATTAAATACCATTTGGAGGCATTTAATGTTCGAGCAAAAACGGCTGATTTTCGACAAAAGAGATAACACCCCCCCATTACGTCATGCTTCAGAAATGTGGAAAATGGTCCGTTTTCAAATGTTTTATTTTTGAACGTCAGTTCACATTTGTAGGTTGGTGATCATCAGTGTTAGAGCTAAAATTAGCATGTTTAAAGTGATTTTCATGCTTCCAGGGGCTCGGAAGTTAATTAAATACCATTTGGAGGCATTTAATGTTCGAGCAAAAACGGCTGATTTTCGACAAAAGAGATAACACCCCCCCATTACGTCATGCTTCAGAAATGTGGAAAATGGTCCGTTTTCAAATGTTTTATTTTGAACGTCAGTTCACATTTGTAGGTGGATCATCAGTGTTAGAGCTAAAATTAGCATGTTTAAAGTGATTTTCATGCTTCCAGGGCCCAAAACACAAGATTTATGGAATGGTTAAAAGTGCATGAAAATGGCCAATTTACTCACTCTGAGTTCTCAAAAAGGGTTTCTTCACCCCGGGAAGTTATTAAATACCATTTGGAGGCATTTAATGTTCGAGCAAAAACGGCTGATTTCGACAAAAGAGATAACACCCCCCCATTACGTCATGCTTCAGAAATGTGGAAAATGGTCCGTTTTCAAATGTTTTATTTTTGAACGTCAGTTCACATTTGTAGGTGGATCATCAGTGTTAGAGCTAAATTAGCATGTTTAAAGTGATTTTCATGCTTCCAGGGGCCCAAAACACAAGATTTATGGAATGGTTAAAAGTGCATGAAAATGGCCAATTTACTCACTCTGAGTTCTCAAAAGGGTTTTCTTCACCCCGGGAAGTTAATTAAATACCATTTGGAGGCATTTAATGTTCGAGCAAAAACGGCTGATTTTCGACAAAAGAGATAACACCCCCCCATTACGTCATGCTTCAGAAATGTGGAAAATGGTCCGTTTTCAAATGTTTTATTTTTGAACGTCAGTTCACATTTGTAGGTGGATCATCAGTGTTAGAGCTAAAATTAGCATGTTTAAAGTGATTTTCATGCTTCCAGGGGCCCAAAACACAAGATTTATGGAATGGTTAAAAGTGCATGAAAATGGCCAATTTACTCACTCTGAGTTCTCAAAAAGGGTTTCTTCACCCCGGGAAGTTAATTAAATACCATTTGAGGCATTTAATGTTCGAGCAAAAACGGCTGATTTTCGACAAAAGAGATAACACCCCCCCATTACGTCATGCTTCAGAAATGTGGAAAATGGTCCGTTTTCAAATGTTTTATTTTGAACGTCAGTTCACATTTGTAGGTGGATCATCAGTGTTAGAGCTAAAATTAGCATGTTTAAAGTGATTTTCATGCTTCCAGGGGCCCAAAACACAAGATTTATGGAATGGTTAAAAGTGCATGAAAATGGCCAATTTACTCACTCTGAGTTCTCAAAAAGGGTTTCTTCACCCCGGGGAAGTTAATTAAATACCATTTGGAGGCATTTAATGTTCGAGCAAAAACGGCTGATTTTCGACAAAAGAGATAACACCCCCCCATTACGTCATGCTTCAGAAATGTGGAAAATGGTCCGTTTTCAAATGTTTTATTTTTGAACGTCAGTTCACATTTGTAGGTGGATCATCAGTGTTAGAGCTAAAATTAGCATGTTTAAAGTGATTTTCATGCTTCCAGGGGCATTCGGGAAGTTAATTAAATACCATTGGAGGCATTTAATGTTCGAGCAAAAACGGCTGATTTTCGACAAAAGAGATAACACCCCCCCATTACGTCATGCTTCAGAAATGTGGAAAATGGTCCGTTTTCAAATGTTTTATTTTTGAATGTCAGTTCACATTTGTAGGTGGATCATCAGTGTTAGAGCTAAAATTAGCATGTTTAAAGTGATTTTCATGCTTCCAGGGGCCCAAAACACAAGATTTATGGAATGGTTAAAAGTGCATGAAAATGGCCAATTTACTCACTCTGAGTTCTCAAAAAGGGTTTCTTCACCCCGGGAAGTTAATTAAATACCATTTGGAGGCATTTAATGTTCGAGCAAAAACGGCTGATTTTCGACAAAAGAGATAACACCCCCCCATTACGTCATGCTTCAGAAATGTGGAAAATGGTCCGTTTTCAAATGTTTTATTTTTGAACGTCAGTTCACATTTGTAGGTGGATCATCAGTGTTAGAGCTAAAATTAGCATGTTTAAAGTGATTTTCATGCTTCCAGGGGCTCGGGAAGTTAATTAAATACCATTTGGAGGCATTTAATGTTCGAGCAAAAACGGCTGATTTTCGACAAAAGAGATAACACCCCCCCATTACGTCATGCTTCAGAAATGTGGAAAATGGTCCGTTTTCAAATGTTTTATTTTTGAACGTCAGTTCACATTTGTAGGTGGATCATCAGTGTTAGAGCTAAAATTAGCATGTTTAAAGTGATTTTCATGCTTCCAGGGGCCCAAAACACAAGATTTATGGAATGGTTAAAAGTGCATGAAAATGGCCAATTTACTCACTCTGAGTTCTCAAAAAGGGTTTCTTCACCCCGGGAAGTTAATTAAATACCATTTGGAGGCATTTAATGTTCGAGCAAAAACGGCTGATTTTCGACAAAAGAGATAACACCCCCCCATTACGTCATGCTTCAGAAATGTGGAAAATGGTCCGTTTTCAAATGTTTTATTTTTGAACGTCAGTTCACATTTGTAGGTGGATCATCAGTGTTAGAGCTAAAATTAGCATGTTTAAAGTGATTTTCATGCTTCCAGGGGCCCAAAACACAAGATTTATGGAATGGTTAAAAGTGCATGAAAATGGCCAATTTACTCACTCTGAGTTCTCAAAAAGGGTTTCTTCACCCCGGGAAGTTAATTAAATACCATTTGGAGGCATTTAATGTTCGAGCAAAAACGGCTGATTTTCGACAAAAGAGATAACACCCCCCCATTACGTCATGCTTCAGAAATGTGGAAAATGGTCCGTTTTCAAATGTTTTATTTTTGAACGTCAGTTCACATTTGTAGGTGGATCATCAGTGTTAGAGCTAAAATTAGCATGTTTAAAGTGATTTTCATGCTTCCAGGGGCCCAAAACACAAGATTTATGGAATGGTTAAAAGTGCATGAAAATGGCCAATTTACTCACTCTGAGTTCTCAAAAAGGGTTTCTTCACCCCGGGAAGTTAATTAAATACCATTTGGAGGCATTTAATGTTCGAGCAAAAACGGCTGATTTTCGACAAAAGAGATAACACCCCCCCATTACGTCATGCTTCAGAAATGTGGAAAATGGTCCGTTTTCAAATGTTTTATTTTTGAACGTCAGTTCACATTTGTAGGTGGATCATCAGTGTTAGAGCTAAAATTAGCATGTTTAAAGTGATTTTCATGCTTCCAGGGGCCCAAAACACAAGATTTATGGAATGGTTAAAAGTGCATGAAAATGGCCAATTTACTCACTCTGAGTTCTCAAAAAGGGTTTCTTCACCCCGGGAAGTTAATTAAATACCATTTGGAGGCATTTAATGTTCGAGCAAAAACGGCTGATTTTCGACAAAAGAGATAACACCCCCCCATTACGTCATGCTTCAGAAATGTGGAAAATGGTCCGTTTTCAAATGTTTTATTTTTGAACGTCAGTTCACATTTGTAGGTGGATCATCAGTGTTAGAGCTAAAATTAGCATGTTTAAAGTGATTTTCATGCTTCCAGGGGCCCAAAACACAAGATTTATGGAATGGTTAAAAGTGCATGAAAATGGCCAATTTACTCACTCTGAGTTCTCAAAAAGGGTTTCTTCACCCCGGGAAGTTAATTAAATACCATTTGGAGGCATTTAATGTTCGAGCAAAAACGGCTGATTTTCGACAAAAGAGATAACACCCCCCCATTACGTCATGCTTCAGAAATGTGGAAAATGGTCAGTTTTCAAATGTTTTATTTTTGAACGTCAGTTCACATTTGTAGGTGGATCATCAGTGTTAGAGCTAAAATTAGCATGTTTAAAGTAATTTTCATGCTTCCAGGGGCTCGGGAAGTTAATTAAATACCATTTGGAGGCATTTAATGTTCGAGCAAAAACGGCTGATTTTCGACAAAAGAGATAACACCCCCCCCATTACGTCATGCTTCAGAAATGTGGAAAATGGTCCGTTTTCAAATGTTTTATTTTTGAACGTCAGTTCACATTTGTAGGTGGATCATCAGTGTTAGAGCTAAAATTAGCATGTTTAAAGTGATTTTCATGCTTCCAGGGGCTCGGGAAGTTAATTAAATACCATTTGGAGGCATTTAATGTTCGAGCAAAAACGGCTGATTTTCGACAAAAGAGATAACACCCCCCCATTACGTCATGCTTCGGAAATGTGGAAAATGGTCCGTTTTCAAATGTTTTATTTTTGAACGTCAGTTCACATTTGTAGGTGGATCATCAGTGTTAGAGCTAAAATTAGCATGTTTAAAGTGATTTTCATGCTTCCAGGGGCCCAAAACACAAGATTTATGGAATGGTTAAAAGTGCATGAAAATGGCAAATTTACTCACTCTGAGTTCTCAAAAAGGGTTTCTTCACCCCGGGAAGTTAATTAAATACCATTTGGAGGCATTTAATGTTCGAGCAAAAACGGCTGATTTTCGACAAAAGAGATAACACCCCCCCATTACGTCATGCTTCAGAAATGTGGAAAATGGTCCGTTTTCAAATGTTTTATTTTTGAACGTCAGTTCACATTTGTAGGTGGATCATCAGTGTTAGAGCTAAAATTAGCATGTTTAAAGTGATTTTCATGCTTCCAGGGGCCCAAAACACAAGATTTATGGAATGGTTAAAAGTGCATGAAAATGGCCAATTTACTCACTCTGAGTTCTCAAAAAGGGTTTCTTCACCCCGGGAAGTTAATTAAATACCATTTGGAGGCATTTAATGTTCGAGCAAAAACGGCTGATTTTCGACAAAAGAGATAACACCCCCCCATTACGTCATGCTTCAGAAATGTGGAAAATGGTCCGTTTTCAAATGTTTTATTTTTGAACGTCAGTTCACATTTGTAGGTGGATCATCAGTGTTAGAGCTAAAATTAGCATGTTTAAAGTGATTTTCATGCTTCCAGGGGCTCGGGAAGTTAATTAAATACCATTTGGAGGCATTTAATGTTCGAGCAAAAACGGCTGATTTTCGACAAAAGAGATAACACCCCCCCATTACGTCATGCTTCAGAAATGTGGAAAATGGTCCGTTTTCAAATGTTTTATTTTTGAACGTCAGTTCACATTTGTAGGTGGATCATCAGTGTTAGAGCTAAAATTAGCATGTTTAAAGTGATTTTCATGCTTCCAGGGGCTCGGGAAGTTAATTAAATACCATTTGGAGGCATTTAATGTTCGAGCAAAAACGGCTGATTTTCGACAAAAGAGATAACACCCCCCCATTACGTCATGCTTCAGAAATGTGGAAAATGGTCCGTTTTCAAATGTTTTATTTTTGAACGTCAGTTCACATTTGTAGGTGGATCATCAGTGTTAGAGCTAAAATTAGCATGTTTAAAGTGATTTTCATGCTTCCAGGGGCTCGGGAAGTTAATTAAATACCATTTGGAGGCATTTAATGTTCGAGCAAAAACGGCTGATTTTCGACAAAAGAGATAACACCCCCCCATTACGTCATGCTTCAGAAATGTGGAAAATGGTCCGTTTTCAAATGTTTTATTTTTGAACGTCAGTTCACATTTGTAGGTGGATCATCAGTGTTAGAGCTAAAATTAGCATGTTTAAAGTGATTTTCATGCTTCCAGGGGCCCAAAACACAAGATTTATGGAATGGTTAAAAGTGCATGAAAATGGCCAATTTACTCACTCTGAGTTCTCAAAAAGGGTTTCTTCACCCCGGGAAGTTAATTAAATACCATTTGGAGGCATTTAATGTTCGAGCAAAAACGGCTGATTTTCGACAAAAGAGATAACACCCCCCCATTACGTCATGCTTCAGAAATGTGGAAAATGGTCCGTTTTCAAATGTTTTATTTTTGAACGTCAGTTCACATTTGTAGGTGGATCATCAGTGTTAGAGCTAAAATTAGCATGTTTAAAGTGATTTTCATGCTTCCAGGGGCCCAAAACACAAGATTTATGGAATGGTTAAAAGTGCATGAAAATGGCCAATTTACTCACTCTGAGTTCTCAAAAAGGGTTTCTTCACCCCGGGAAGTTAATTAAATACCATTTGGAGGCATTTAATGTTCGAGCAAAAACGGCTGATTTTCGACAAAAGAGATAACACCCCCCCATTACGTCATGCTTCAGAAATGTGGAAAATGGTCCGTTTTCAAATGTTTTATTTTTGAACGTCAGTTCACATTTGTAGGTGGATCATCAGTGTTAGAGCTAAAATTAGCATGTTTAAAGTGATGTTCATGCTTCCAGGGGCTCGGGAAGTTAATTAAATACCATTTGGAGGCATTTAATGTTCGAGCAAAAACGGCTGATTTTCGACAAAAGAGATAACACCCCCCCATTACGTCATGCTTCAGAAATGTGGAAAATGGTCCGTTTTCAAATGTTTTATTTTTGAACGTCAGTTCACATTTGTAGGTGGATCATCAGTGTTAGAGCTAAAATTAGCATGTTTAAAGTGATTTTCATGCTTCCAGGGGCTCGGGAAGTTAATTAAATACCATTTGGAGGCATTTAATGTTCGAGCAAAAACGGCTGATTTTCGACAAAAGAGATAACACCCCCCCATTACGTCATGCTTCGGAAATGTGGAAAATGGTCCGTTTTCAAATGTTTTATTTTTGAACGTCAATTCACATTTGTAGGTGGATCATCAGTGTTAGAGCTAAAATTAGCATGTTTAAAGTGATTTTCATGCTTCCAGGGGCCCAAAACACAAGATTTATGGAATGGTTAAAAGTGCATGAAAATGGCCAATTTACTCACTCTGAGTTCTCAAAAAGGGTTTCTTCACCCCGGGAAGTTAATTAAATACCATTTGGAGGCATTTAATGTTCGAGCAAAAACGGCTGATTTTCGACAAAAGAGATAACACCCCCCCATTACGTCATGCTTCAGAAATGTGGAAAATGGTCCGTTTTCAAATGTTTTATTTTTGAACGTCAGTTCACATTTGTAGGTGGATCATCAGTGTTAGAGCTAAAATTAGCATGTTTAAAGTGATTTTCATGCTTCCAGGGGCTCGGGAAGTTAATTAAATACCATTTGGAGGCATTTAATGTTCGAGCAAAAACGGCTGATTTTCGACAAAAGAGATAACACCCCCCCATTACGTCATGCTTCAGAAATGTGGAAAATGGTCCGTTTTCAAATGTTTTATTTTTGAACGTCAGTTCACATTTGTAGGTGGATCATCAGTGTTAGAGCTAAAATTAGCATGTTTAAAGTGATTTTCATGCTTCCAGGGGCTCGGGAAGTTAATTAAATACCATTTGGAGGCATTTAATGTTCGAGCAAAAACGGCTGATTTTCGACAAAAGAGATAACACCCCCCATTGCTTCAGAAATGTGGAAAATGGTCCGTTTTCAAATGTTTTATTTTTGAACGTCAGTTCACATTTGTAGGTGGATCATCAGTGTTAGAGCTAAAATTAGCATGTTTAAAGTGATTTTCATGCTTCCAGGGGCCCAAAACACAAGATTTATGGAATGGTTAAAAGTGCATGAAAATGGCAAATTTACTCACTCTGAGTTCTCAAAAAGGGTTTCTTCACCCCGGGAAGTTAATTAAATACCATTTGGAGGCATTTAATGTTCGAGCAAAAACGGCTGATTTTCGACAAAAGAGATAACACCCCCCCATTACGTCATGCTTCAGAAATGTGGAAAATGGTCCGTTTTCAAATGTTTTATTTTTGAACGTCAGTTCACATTTGTAGGTGGATCATCAGTGTTAGAGCTAAAATTAGCATGTTTAAAGTGATTTTCATGCTTCCAGGGGCCCAAAACACAAGATTTATGGAATGGTTAAAAGTGCATGAAAATGGCCAATTTACTCACTCTGAGTTCTCAAAAAGGGTTTCTTCACCCCGGGAAGTTAATTAAATACCATTTGGAGGCATTTAATGTTCGAGCAAAAACGGCTGATTTTCGACAAAAGAGATAACACCCCCCCATTACGTCATGCTTCAGAAATGTGGAAAATGGTCCGTTTTCAAATGTTTTATTTTTGAACGTCAGTTCACATTTGTAGGTTGATCATCAGTGTTAGAGCTAAAATTAGCATGTTTAAAGTGATTTTCATGCTTCCAGGGGCTCGGGAAGTTAAATAAATACCATTTGGAGGCATTTAATGTTCGAGCAAAAACGGCTGATTTTCGACAAAAGAGATAACACCCCCCCATTACGTCATGCTTCAGAAATGTGGAAAATGGTCCGTTTTCAAATGTTTTATTTTTGAACGTCAGTTCACATTTGTAGGTGGATCATCAGTGTTAGAGCTAAAATTAGCATGTTTAAAGTGATTTTCATGCTTCCAGGGGCCCAAAACACAAGATTTATGGAATGGTTAAAAGTGCATGAAAATGGCCAATTTACTCACTCTGAGTTCTCAAAAAGGGTTTCTTCACCCCGGGAAGTTAATTAAATACCATTTGGAGGCATTTAATGTTCGAGCAAAAACGGCTGATTTTCGACAAAAGAGATAACACCCCCCCATTACGTCATGCTTCAGAAATGTGGAAAATGGTCCGTTTTCAAATGTTTTATTTTTGAACGTCAGTTCACATTTGTAGGTGGATCATCAGTGTTAGAGCTAAAATTAGCATGTTTAAAGTGATTTTCATGCTTCCAGGGGCCCAAAACACAAGATTTATGGAATGGTTAAAAGTGCATGAAAATGGCCAATTTACTCACTCTGAGTTCTCAAAAAGGGTTTCTTCACCCCGGGAAGTTAATTAAATACCATTTGGAGGCATTTAATGTTCGAGCAAAAACGGCTGATTTTCGACAAAAGAGATAACACCCCCCCATTACGTCATGCTTCAGAAATGTGGAAAATGGTCCGTTTTCAAATGTTTTATTTTTGAACGTCAGTTCACATTTGTAGGTGGATCATCAGTGTTAGAGCTAAAATTAGCATGTTTAAAGTGATTTTCATGCTTCCAGGGGCCCAAAACACAAGATTTATGGAATGGTTAAAAGTGCATGAAAATGGCCAATTTACTCACTCTGAGTTCTCAAAAAGGTTTCTTCACCCCGGGAAGTTAATTAAATACCATTTGGAGGCATTTAATGTTCGAGCAAAAACGGCTGATTTTCGACAAAAGAGATAACACCCCCCCATTACGTCATGCTTCAGAAATGTGGAAAATGGTCCGTTTTCAAATGTTTTATTTTTGAACGTCAGTTCACATTTGTAGGTGGATCATCAGTGTTAGAGCTAAAATTAGCATGTTTAAAGTGATTTTCATGCTTCCAGGGGCCCAAAACACAAGATTTATGGAATGGTTAAAAGTGCATGAAAATGGCCAATTTACTCACTCTGAGTTCTCAAAAAGGGTTTCTTCACCCCGGGAAGTTAATTAAATACCATTTGGAGGCATTTAATGTTCGAGCAAAAACGGCTGATTTTCGACAAAAGAGATAACACCCCCCCATTACGTCATGCTTCAGAAATGTGGAAAATGGTCAGTTTTCAAATGTTTTATTTTTGAACGTCAGTTCACATTTGTAGGTGGATCATCAGTGTTAGAGCTAAAATTAGCATGTTTAAAGTAATTTTCATGCTTCCAGGGGCTCGGGAAGTTAATTAAATACCATTTGGAGGCATTTAATGTTCGAGCAAAAACGGCTGATTTTCGACAAAAGAGATAACACCCCCCCCCATTACGTCATGCTTCAGAAATGTGGAAAATGGTCCGTTTTCAAATGTTTTATTTTTGAACGTCAGTTCACATTTGTAGGTGGATCATCAGTGTTAGAGCTAAAATTAGCATGTTTAAAGTGATTTTCATGCTTCCAGGGGCTCGGGAAGTTAATTAAATACCATTTGGAGGCATTTAATGTTCGAGCAAAAACGGCTGATTTTCGACAAAAGAGATAACACCCCCCCATTACGTCATGCTTCGGAAATGTGGAAAATGGTCCGTTTTCAAATGTTTTATTTTTGAACGTCAGTTCACATTTGTAGGTGGATCATCAGTGTTAGAGCTAAAATTAGCATGTTTAAAGTGATTTTCATGCTTCCAGGGGCCCAAAACACAAGATTTATGGAATGGTTAAAAGTGCATGAAAATGGCAAATTTACTCACTCTGAGTTCTCAAAAAGGGTTTCTTCACCCCGGGAAGTTAATTAAATACCATTTGGAGGCATTTAATGTTCGAGCAAAAACGGCTGATTTTCGACAAAAGAGATAACACCCCCCCATTACGTCATGCTTCAGAAATGTGGAAAATGGTCCGTTTTCAAATGTTTTATTTTTGAACGTCAGTTCACATTTGTAGGTGGATCATCAGTGTTAGAGCTAAAATTAGCATGTTTAAAGTGATTTTCATGCTTCCAGGGGCCCAAAACACAAGATTTATGGAATGGTTAAAAGTGCATGAAAATGGCCAATTTACTCACTCTGAGTTCTCAAAAAGGGTTTCTTCACCCCGGGAAGTTAATTAAATACCATTTGGAGGCATTTAATGTTCGAGCAAAAACGGCTGATTTTCGACAAAAGAGATAACACCCCCCCATTACGTCATGCTTCAGAAATGTGGAAAATGGTCCGTTTTCAAATGTTTTATTTTTGAACGTCAGTTCACATTTGTAGGTGGATCATCAGTGTTAGAGCTAAAATTAGCATGTTTAAAGTGATTTTCATGCTTCCAGGGGCTCGGGAAGTTAATTAAATACCATTTGGAGGCATTTAATGTTCGAGCAAAAACAGCTGATTTTCGACAAAAGAGATAACACCCCCCCATTACGTCATGCTTCAGAAATGTGGAAAATGGTCCGTTTTCAAATGTTTTATTTTTGAACGTCAGTTCACATTTGTAGGTGGATCATCAGTGTTAGAGCTAAAATTAGCATGTTTAAAGTGATTTTCATGCTTCCAGGGGCTCGGGAAGTTAATTAAATACCATTTGGAGGCATTTAATGTTCGAGCAAAAACGGCTGATTTTCGACAAAAGAGATAACACCCCCCCATTACGTCATGCTTCAGAAATGTGGAAAATGGTCCGTTTTCAAATGTTTTATTTTTGAACGTCAGTTCACATTTGTAGGTGGATCATCAGTGTTAGAGCTAAAATTAGCATGTTTAAAGTGATTTTCATGCTTCCAGGGGCTCGGGAAGTTAATTAAATACCATTTGGAGGCATTTAATGTTCGAGCAAAAACGGCTGATTTTCGACAAAAGAGATAACACCCCCCCATTACGTCATGCTTCAGAAATGTGGAAAATGGTCCGTTTTCAAATGTTTTATTTTTGAACGTCAGTTCACATTTGTAGGTGGATCATCAGTGTTAGAGCTAAAATTAGCATGTTTAAAGTGATTTTCATGCTTCCAGGGGCCCAAAACACAAGATTTATGGAATGGTTAAAAGTGCATGAAAATGGCCAATTTACTCACTCTGAGTTCTCAAAAAGGGTTTCTTCACCCCGGGAAGTTAATTAAATACCATTTGGAGGCATTTAATGTTCGAGCAAAAACGGCTGATTTTCGACAAAAGAGATAACACCCCCCCATTACGTCATGCTTCAGAAATGTGGAAAATGGTCCGTTTTCAAATGTTTTATTTTTGAACGTCAGTTCACATTTGTAGGTGGATCATCAGTGTTAGAGCTAAAATTAGCATGTTTAAAGTGATTTTCATGCTTCCAGGGGCCCAAAACACAAGATTTATGGAATGGTTAAAAGTGCATGAAAATGGCCAATTTACTCACTCTGAGTTCTCAAAAAGGGTTTCTTCACCCCGGGAAGTTAATTAAATACCATTTGGAGGCATTTAATGTTCGAGCAAAAACGGCTGATTTTCGACAAAAGAGATAACACCCCCCCATTACGTCATGCTTCAGAAATGTGGAAAATGGTCAGTTTTCAAATGTTTTATTTTTGAACGTCAGTTCACATTTGTAGGTGGATCATCAGTGTTAGAGCTAAAATTAGCATGTTTAAAGTGATTTTCATGCTTCCAGGGGCTCGGGAAGTTAATTAAATACCATTTGGAGGCATTTAATGTTCGAGCAAAAACGGCTGATTTTCGACAAAAGAGATAACACCCCCCCATTACGTCATGCTTCAGAAATGTGGAAAATGGTCCGTTTTCAAATGTTTTATTTTTGAACGTCAGTTCACATTTGTAGGTGGATCATCAGTGTTAGAGCTAAAATTAGCATGTTTAAAGTGATTTTCATGCTTCCAGGGGCTCGGGAAGTTAATTAAATACCATTTGGAGGCATTTAATGTTCGAGCAAAAACGGCTGATTTTCGACAAAAGAGATAACACCCCCCCATTACGTCATGCTTCGGAAATGTGGAAAATGGTCCGTTTTCAAATGTTTTATTTTTGAACGTCAGTTCACATTTGTAGGTGGATCATCAGTGTTAGAGCTAAAATTAGCATGTTTAAAGTGATTTTCATGCTTCCAGGGGCCCAAAACACAAGATTTATGGAATGGTTAAAAGTGCATGAAAATGGCCAATTTACTCACTCTGAGTTCTCAAAAAGGGTTTCTTCACCCCGGGAAGTTAATTAAATACCATTTGGAGGCATTTAATGTTCGAGCAAAAACGGCTGATTTTCGACAAAAGAGATAACACCCCCCCATTACGTCATGCTTCAGAAATGTGGAAAATGGTCCGTTTTCAAATGTTTTATTTTTGAACGTCAGTTCACATTTGTAGGTGGATCATCAGTGTTAGAGCTAAAATTAGCATGTTTAAAGTGATTTTCATGCTTCCAGGGGCTCGGGAAGTTAATTAAATACCATTTGGAGGCATTTAATGTTCGAGCAAAAACGGCTGATTTTCGACAAAAGAGATAACACCCCCCCATTACGTCATGCTTCAGAAATGTGGAAAATGGTCCGTTTTCAAATGTTTTATTTTTGAACGTCAGTTCACATTTGTAGGTGGATCATCAGTGTTAGAGCTAAAATTAGCATGTTTAAAGTGATTTTCATGCTTCCAGGGGCTCGGGAAGTTAATTAAATACCATTTGGAGGCATTTAATGTTCGAGCAAAAACGGCTGATTTTCGACAAAAGAGATAACACCCCCCCATTGCTTCAGAAATGTGGAAAATGGTCCGTTTTCAAATGTTTTATTTTTGAACGTCAGTTCACATTTGTAGGTGGATCATCAGTGTTAGAGCTAAAATTAGCATGTTTAAAGTGATTTTCATGCTTCCAGGGGCCCAAAACACAAGATTTATGGAATGGTTAAAAGTGCATGAAAATGGCCAATTTACTCACTCTGAGTTCTCAAAAAGGGTTTCTTCACCCCGGGAAGTTAATTAAATACCATTTGGAGGCATTTAATGTTCGAGCAAAAACGGCTGATTTTCGACAAAAGAGATAACACCCCCCCATTACGTCATGCTTCAGAAATGTGGAAAATGGTCCGTTTTCAAATGTTTTATTTTTGAACGTCAGTTCACATTTGTAGGTGGATCATCAGTGTTAGAGCTAAAATTAGCATGTTTAAAGTGATTTTCATGCTTCCAGGGGCCCAAAACACAAGATTTATGGAATGGTTAAAAGTGCATGAAAATGGCCAATTTACTCACTCTGAGTTCTCAAAAAGGGTTTCTTCACCCCGGGAAGTTAATTAAATACCATTTGGAGGCATTTAATGTTCGAGCAAAAACGGCTGATTTTCGACAAAAGAGATAACACCCCCCCATTACGTCATGCTTCAGAAATGTGGAAAATGGTCCGTTTTCAAATGTTTTATTTTTGAACGTCAGTTCACATTTGTAGGTTGATCATCAGTGTTAGAGCTAAAATTAGCATGTTTAAAGTGATTTTCATGCTTCCAGGGGCTCGGGAAGTTAATTAAATACCATTTGGAGGCATTTAATGTTCGAGCAAAAACGGCTGATTTTCGACAAAAGAGATAACACCCCCCATTACGTCATGCTTCAGAAATGTGGAAAATGGTCCGTTTTCAAATGTTTTATTTTGAACGTCAGTTCACATTTGTAGGTGTATCATCAGTGTTAGAGCTAAAATTAGCATGTTTAAAGTGATTTTCATGCTTCCAGGGGCTCGGGAAGTTAATTAAATACCATTTGGAGGCATTTAATGTTCGAGCAAAAACGGCTGATTTTCGACAAAAGAGATAACACCCCCCCATTACGTCATGCTTCAGAAATGTGGAAAATGGTCCGTTTTCCAAATGTTTTATTTTTGAACGTCAGTTCACATTTGTAGGTGGATCATCAGTGTTAGAGCTAAAATTAGCATGTTTAAAGTGATTTTCATGCTTCCAGGGGCTCGGGAAGTTAATTAAATACCATTTGGAGGCATTTAATGTTCGAGCAAAAACGGCTGATTTTCGACAAAAGAGATAACACCCCCCCATTACGTCATGCTTCAGAAATGTGGAAAATGGTCCGTTTTCAAATGTTTTATTTTTGAACGTCAGTTCACATTTGTAGGTGGATCATCAGTGTTAGAGCTAAAATTAGCATGTTTAAAGTGATTTTCATGCTTCCAGGGGCCCAAAACACAAGATTTATGGAATGGTTAAAAGTGCATGAAAATGGCCAATTTACTCACTCTGAGTTCTCAAAAAAGGGTTTCTTCACCCCGGGAAGTTAATTAAATACCATTTGGAGGCATTTAATGTTCGAGCAAAAACGGCTGATTTTCGACAAAAGAGATAACACCCCCCCATTACGTCATGCTTCAGAAATGTGGAAAATGGTCCGTTTTCAAATGTTTTATTTTTGAACGTCAGTTCACATTTGTAGGTGGATCATCAGTGTTAGAGCTAAAATTAGCATGTTTAAAGTGATTTTCATGCTTCCAGGGGCCCAAAACACAAGATTTATGGAATGGTTAAAAGTGCATGAAAATGGCCAATTTACTCACTCTGAGTTCTCAAAAAGGGTTTCTTCACCCCGGGAAGTTAATTAAATACCATTTGGAGGCATTTAATGTTCGAGCAAAAACGGCTGATTTTCGACAAAAGAGATAACACCCCCCCATTACGTCATGCTTCAGAAATGTGGAAAATGGTCCGTTTTCAAATGTTTTATTTTTGAACGTCAGTTCACATTTGTAGGTGGATCATCAGTGTTAGAGCTAAAATTAGCATGTTTAAAGTGATTTTCATGCTTCCAGGGGCCCAAAACACAAGATTTATGGAATGGTTAAAAGTGCATGAAAATGGCCAATTTACTCACTCTGAGTTCTCAAAAAGGGTTTCTTCACCCCGGGAAGTTAATTAAATACCATTTGGAGGCATTTAATGTTCGAGCAAAAACGGCTGATTTTCGACAAAAGAGATAACACCCCCCCATTACGTCATGCTTCAGAAATGTGGAAAATGGTCCGTTTTCAAATGTTTTATTTTTGAACGTCAGTTCACATTTGTAGGTGGATCATCAGTGTTAGAGCTAAAATTAGCATGTTTAAAGTGATTTTCATGCTTCCAGGGGCTCGGGAAGTTAATTAAATACCATTTGGAGGCATTTAATGTTCGAGCAAAAACGGCTGATTTTCGACAAAAGAGATAACACCCCCCCATTACGTCATGCTTCAGAAATGTGGAAAATGGTCCGTTTTCAAATGTTTTATTTTTGAACGTCAGTTCACATTTGTAGGTGGATCATCAGTGTTAGAGCTAAAATTAGCATGTTTAAAGTGATTTTCATGCTTCCAGGGGCCCAAAACACAAGATTTATGGAATGGTTAAAAGTGCATGAAAATGGCCAATTTACTCACTCTGAGTTCTCAAAAAGGGTTTCTTCACCCCGGGAAGTTAATTAAATACCATTTGGAGGCATTTAATGTTCGAGCAAAAACGGCTGATTTTCGACAAAAGAGATAACACCCCCCCATTACGTCATGCTTCAGAAATGTGGAAAATGGTCCGTTTTCAAATGTTTTATTTTTGAACGTCAGTTCACATTTGTAGGTGGATCATCAGTGTTAGAGCTAAAATTAGCATGTTTAAAGTGATTTTCATGCTTCCAGGGGCTCGGGAAGTTAATTAAATACCATTTGGAGGCATTTAATGTTCGAGCAAAAACGGCTGATTTTCGACAAAAGAGATAACACCCCCCCATTACGTCATGCTTCAGAAATGTGGAAAATGGTCCGTTTTCAAATGTTTTATTTTTGAACGTCAGTTCACATTTGTAGGTGGATCATCAGTGTTAGAGCTAAAATTAGCATGTTTAAAGTGATTTTCATGCTTCCAGGGGCCCAAAACACAAGATTTATGGAATGGTTAAAAGTGCATGAAAATGGCCAATTTACTCACTCTGAGTTCTCAAAAAGGGTTTCTTCACCCCGGGAAGTTAATTAAATACCATTTGGAGGCATTTAATGTTCGAGCAAAAACGGCTGATTTTCGACAAAAGAGATAACACCCCCCCATTACGTCATGCTTCAGAAATGTGGAAAATGGTCCGTTTTCAAATGTTTTATTTTTGAACGTCAGTTCACATTTGTAGGTGGATCATCAGTGTTAGAGCTAAAATTAGCATGTTTAAAGTGATTTTCATGCTTCCAGGGGCTCGGGAAGTTAATTAAATACCATTTGGAGGCATTTAATGTTCGAGCAAAAACGGCTGATTTTCGACAAAAGAGATAACACCCCCCATTACGTCATGCTTCAGAAATGTGGAAAATGGTCCGTTTTCAAATGTTTTATTTTTGAACGTCAGTTCACATTTGTAGGTGGATCATCAGTGTTAGAGCTAAAATTAGCATGTTTAAAGTGATTTTCATGCTTCCAGGGGCCCAAAACACAAGATTTATGGAATGGTTAAAAGTGCATGAAAATGGCCAATTTACTCACTCTGAGTTCTCAAAAAGGGTTTCTTCACCCCGGGAAGTTAATTAAATACCATTTGGAGGCATTTAATGTTCGAGCAAAAACGGCTGATTTTCGACAAAAGAGATAACACCCCCCCATTACGTCATGCTTCAGAAATGTGGAAAATGGTCCATTTTCAAATGTTTTATTTTTGAACGTCAGTTCACATTTGTAGGTTGATCATCAGTGTTAGAGCTAAAATTAGCATGTTTAAAGTGATTTTCATGCTTCCAGGGGCTCGGGAAGTTAATTAAATACCATTTGGAGGCATTTAATGTTCGAGCAAAAACGGCTGATTTTCGACAAAAGAGATAACACCCCCCCATTACGTCATGCTTCAGAAATGTGGAAAATGGTCCGTTTTCAAATGTTTTATTTTTGAACGTCAGTTCACATTTGTAGGTGGATCGTCAGTGTTAGAGCTAAAATTAGCATGTTTAAAGTGATTTTCATGCTTCCAGGGGCCCAAAACACAAGATTTATGGAATGGTTAAAAGTGCATGAAAATGGCCAATTTACTCACTCTGAGTTCTCAAAAAGGGTTTCTTCACCCCGGGAAGTTAATTAAATACCATTTGGAGGCATTTAATGTTCGAGCAAAAACGGCTGATTTTCGACAAAAGAGATAACACCCCCCCATTACGTCATGCTTCAGAAATGTGGAAAATGGTCCGTTTTCAAATGTTTTATTTTTGAACGTCAGTTCACATTTGTAGGTGGATCATCAGTGTTAGAGCTAAAATTAGCATGTTTAAAGTGATTTTCATGCTTCCAGGGGCTCGGGAAGTTAATTAAATACCATTTGGAGGCATTTAATGTTCGAGCAAAAACGGCTGATTTTCGACAAAAGAGATAACACCCCCCCATTACGTCATGCTTCAGAAATGTGGAAAATGGTCCGTTTTCAAATGTTTTATTTTTGAACGTCAGTTCACATTTGTAGGTGGATCATCAGTGTTAGAGCTAAAATTAGCATGTTTAAAGTGATTTTCATGCTTCCAGGGGCTCGGGAAGTTAATTAAATACCATTTGGAGGCATTTAATGTTCGAGCAAAAACGGCTGATTTTCGACAAAAGAGATAACACCCCCCCATTACGTCATGCTTCAGAAATGTGGAAAATGGTCCGTTTTCAAATGTTTTATTTTTGAACGTCAGTTCACATTTGTAGGTGGATCATCAGTGTTAGAGCTAAAATTAGCATGTTTAAAGTGATTTTCATGCTTCCAGGGGCTCTGGAAGTTAATTAAATACCATTTGGAGGCATTTAATGTTCGAGCAAAAACGGCTGATTTTCGACAAAAGAGATAACACCCCCCCATTACGTCATGCTTCAGAAATGTGGAAAATGGTCCGTTTTCAAATGTTTTATTTTTGAACGTCAGTTCACATTTGTAGGTGGATCATCAGTGTAAGAGCTAAAATTAGCATGTTTAAAGTGATTTTCATGCTTCCAGGGGCCCAAAACACAAGATTTATGGAATGGTTAAAAGTGCATGAAAATGGCCAATTTACTCACTCTGAGTTCTCAAAAAGGGTTTCTTCACCCCGGGAAGTTAATTAAATACCATTTGGAGGCATTTAATGTTCGAGCAAAAACGGCTGATTTTCGACAAAAGAGATAACACCCCCCATTACGTCATGCTTCAGAAATGTGGAAAATGGTCCGTTTTCAAATGTTTTATTTTTGAACGTCAGTTCACATTTGTAGGTGGATCATCAGTGTTAGAGCTAAAATTAGCATGTTTAAAGTGATTTTCATGCTTCCAGGGGCCCAAAACACAAGATTTATGGAATGGTTAAAAGTGCATGAAAATGGCCAATTTACTCACTCTGAGTTCTCAAAAAGGGTTTCTTCACCCCGGGAAGTTAATTAAATACCATTTGGAGGCATTTAATGTTCGAGCAAAAACGGCTGATTTTCGACAAAAGAGATAACACCCCCCCATTACGTCATGCTTCAGAAATGTGGAAAATGGTCCGTTTTCAAATGTTTTATTTTTGAACGTCAGTTCACATTTGTAGGTGGATCATCAGTGTTAGAGCTAAAATTAGCATGTTTAAAGTGATTTTCATGCTTCCAGGGGCCCAAAACACAAGATTTATGGAATGGTTAAAAGTGCATGAAAATGGCCAATTTACTCACTCTGAGTTCTCAAAAAGGGTTTCTTCACCCCGGGAAGTTAATTAAATACCATTTGGAGGCATTTAATGTTCGAGCAAAAACGGCTGATTTTCGACAAAAGAGATAACACCCCCCATTACGTCATGCTTCAGAAATGTGGAAAATGGTCCGTTTTCAAATGTTTTATTTTTGAACGTCAGTTCACATTTGTAGGTGGATCATCAGTGTTAGAGCTAAAATTAGCATGTTTAAAGTGATTTTCATGCTTCCAGGGGCCCAAAACACAAGATTTATGGAATGGTTAAAAGTGCATGAAAATGGCCAATTTACTCACTCTGAGTTCTCAAAAAGGGTTTCTTCACCCCGGGAAGTTAATTAAATACCATTTGGAGGCATTTAATGTTCGAGCAAAAACGGCTGATTTTCGACAAAAGAGATAACACCCCCCCATTACGTCATGCTTCAGAAATGTGGAAAATGGTCCGTTTTCAAATGTTTTATTTTTGAACGTCTGTTCACATTTGTAGGTGGATCATCAGTGTTAGAGCTAAAATTAGCATGTTTAAAGTGATTTTCATGCTTCCAGGGGCCCAAAACACAAGATTTATGGAATGGTTAAAAGTGCATGAAAATGGCCAATTTACTCACTCTGAGTTCTCAAAAAGGGTTTCTTCACCCCGGGAAGTTAATTAAATACCATTTGGAGGCATTTAATGTTCGAGCAAAAACGGCTGATTTTCGACAAAAGAGATAACACCCCCCCATTACGTCATGCTTCAGAAATGTGGAAAATGGTCCGTTTTCAAATGTTTTATTTTTGAACGTCAGTTCACATTTGTAGGTGGATCATCAGTGTTAGAGCTAAAATTAGCATGTTTAAAGTGATTTTCATGCTTCCAGGGGCTCGGGAAGTTAATTAAATACCATTTGGAGGCATTTAATGTTCGAGCAAAAACGGCTGATTTTCGACAAAAGAGATAACACCCCCCCATTACGTCATGCTTCAGAAATGTGGAAAATGGTCCGTTTTCAAATGTTTTATTTTTGAACGTCAGTTCACATTTGTAGGTGGATCATCAGTGTTAGAGCTAAAATTAGCATGTTTAAAGTGATTTTCATGCTTCCAGGGGCCCAAAACACAAGATTTATGGAATGGTTAAAAGTGCATGAAAATGGCCAATTTACTCACTCTGAGTTCTCAAAAAGGGTTTCTTCACCCCGGGAAGTTAATTAAATACCATTTGGAGGCATTTAATGTTCGAGCAAAAACGGCTGATTTTCGACAAAAGAGATAACACCCCCCCATTACGTCATGCTTCAGAAATGTAGAAAATGGTCCGTTTTCAAATGTTTTATTTCTGAACGTCAGTTCACATTTGTAGGTGGATCATCAGTGTTAGAGCTAAAATTAGCATGTTTAAAGTGATTTTCATGCTTCCAGGGGCCCAAAACACAAGATTTATGGAATGGTTAAAAGTGCATGAAAATGGCCAATTTACTCACTCTGAGTTCTCAAAAAGGGTTTCTTCACCCCGGGAAGTTAATTAAATACCATTTGGAGGCATTTAATGTTCGAGCAAAAACGGCTGATTTTCGACAAAAGAGATAACACCCCCACATTACGTCATGCTTCAGAAATGTGGAAAATGGTCCGTTTTCAAATGTTTTATTTTTGAACGTCAGTTCACATTTGTAGGTGGATCATCAGTGTTAGAGCTAAAATTAGCATGTTTAAAGTGATTTTCATGCTTCCAGGGGCTCGGGAAGTTAATTAAATACCATTTGGAGGCATTTAATGTTCGAGCAAAAACGGCTGATTTTCGACAAAAGAGATAACACCCCCCCATTACGTCATGCTTCAGAAATGTGGAAAATGGTCCGTTTTCAAATGTTTTATTTTTGAACGTCAGTTCACATTTGTAGGTGGATCATCAGTGTTAGAGCTAAAATTAGCATGTTTAAAGTGATTTTCATGCTTCCAGGGGCTCGGGAAGTTAATTAAATACCATTTGGAGGCATTTAATGTTCGAGCAAAAACGGCTGATTTTCGACAAAAGAGATAACACCCCCCCATTACGTCATGCTTCAGAAATGTGGAAAATGGTCCGTTTTCAAATGTTTTATTTTTGAACGTCAGTTCACATTTGTAGGTGGATCATCAGTGTTAGAGCTAAAATTAGCATGTTTAAAGTGATTTTCATGCTTCCAGGGGCTCGGGAAGTTAATTAAATACCATTTGGAGGCATTTAATGTTCGAGCAAAAACGGCTGATTTTCGACAAAAGAGATAACACCCCCCCATTACGTCATGCTTCAGAAATGTGGAAAATGGTCCGTTTTCAAATGTTTTATTTTTGAACGTCAGTTCACATTTGTAGGTGGATCATCAGTGTTAGAGCTAAAATTAGCATGTTTAAAGTGATTTTCATGCTTCCAGGGGCCCAAAACACAAGATTTATGGAATGGTTAAAAGTGCATGAAAATGGCCAATTTACTCACTCTGAGTTCTCAAAAAGGGTTTCTTCACCCCGGGAAGTTAATTAAATACCATTTGGAGGCATTTAATGTTCGAGCAAAAACGGCTGATTTTCGACAAAAGAGATAACACCCCCCCATTACGTCATGCTTCAGAAATGTGGAAAATGGTCCGTTTTCAAATGTTTTATTTTTGAACGTCAGTTCACATTTGTAGGTGGATCATCAGTGTTAGAGCTAAAATTAGCATGTTTAAAGTGATTTTCATGCTTCCAGGGGCCCAAAACACAAGATTTATGGAATGGTTAAAAGTGCATGAAAATGGCCAATTTACTCACTCTGAGTTCTCAAAAAGGGTTTCTTCACCCCGGGAAGTTAATTAAATACCATTTGGAGGCATTTAATGTTCGAGCAAAAACGGCTGATTTTCGACAAAAGAGATAACACCCCCCCATTACGTCATGCTTCAGAAATGTGGAAAATGGTCCGTTTTCAAATGTTTTATTTTTGAACGTCAGTTCACATTTGTAGGTGGATCATCAGTGTTAGAGCTAAAATTAGCATGTTTAAAGTGATTTTCATGCTTCCAGGGGCTCGGGAAGTTAATTAAATACCATTTGGAGGCATTTAATGTTCGAGCAAAAACGGCTGATTTTCGACAAAAGAGATAACACCCCCCCATTACGTCATGCTTCAGAAATGTGGAAAATGGTCCGTTTTCAAATGTTTTATTTTTGAACGTCAGTTCACATTTGTAGGTGGATCATCAGTGTTAGAGCTAAAATTAGCATGTTTAAAGTGATTTTCATGCTTCCAGGGGCCCAAAACACAAGATTTATGGAATGGTTAAAAGTGCATGAAAATGGCCAATTTACTCACTCTGAGTTCTCAAAAAGGGTTTCTTCACCCCGGGAAGTTAATTAAATACCATTTGGAGGCATTTAATGTTCGAGCAAAAACGGCTGATTTTCGACAAAAGAGATAACACCCCCCCATTACGTCATGCTTCAGAAATGTGGAAAATGGTCCGTTTTCAAATGTTTTATTTTTGAACGTCAGTTCACATTTGTAGGTGGATCATCAGTGTTAGAGCTAAAATTAGCATGTTTAAAGTGATTTTCATGCTTCCAGGGGCTCGGGAAGTTAATTAAATACCATTTGGAGGCATTTAATGTTCGAGCAAAAACGGCTGATTTTCGACAAAAGAGATAACACCCCCCATTACGTCATGCTTCAGAAATGTGGAAAATGGTCCGTTTTCAAATGTTTTATTTTTGAACGTCAGTTCACATTTGTAGGTGGATCATCAGTGTTAGAGCTAAAATTAGCATGTTTAAAGTGATTTTCATGCTTCCAGGGGCCCAAAACACAAGATTTATGGAATGGTTAAAAGTGCATGAAAATGGCCAATTTACTCACTCTGAGTTCTCAAAAAGGGTTTCTTCACCCCGGGAAGTTAATTAAATACCATTTGGAGGCATTTAATGTTCGAGCAAAAACGGCTGATTTTCGACAAAAGAGATAACACCCCCCCATTACGTCATGCTTCAGAAATGTGGAAAATGGTCCATTTTCAAATGTTTTATTTTTGAACGTCAGTTCACATTTGTAGGTTGATCATCAGTGTTAGAGCTAAAATTAGCATGTTTAAAGTGATTTTCATGCTTCCAGGGGCTCGGGAAGTTAATTAAATACCATTTGGAGGCATTTAATGTTCGAGCAAAAACAGCTGATTTTCGACAAAAGAGATAACACCCCCCCATTACGTCATGCTTCAGAAATGTGGAAAATGGTCCGTTTTCAAATGTTTTATTTTTGAACGTCAGTTCACATTTGTAGGTGGATCATCAGTGTTAGAGCTAAAATTAGCATGTTTAAAGTGATTTTCATGCTTCCAGGGGCCCAAAACACAAGATTTATGGAATGGTTAAAAGTGCATGAAAATGGCCAATTTACTCACTCTGAGTTCTCAAAAAGGGTTTCTTCACCCCGGGAAGTTAATTAAATACCATTTGGAGGCATTTAATGTTCGAGCAAAAACGGCTGATTTTCGACAAAAGAGATAACACCCCCCCATTACGTCATGCTTCAGAAATGTGGAAAATGGTCCGTTTTCAAATGTTTTATTTTTGAACGTCAGTTCACATTTGTAGGTGGATCATCAGTGTTAGAGCTAAAATTAGCATGTTTAAAGTGATTTTCATGCTTCCAGGGGCTCGGGAAGTTAATTAAATACCATTTGGAGGCATTTAATGTTCGAGCAAAAACGGCTGATTTTCGACAAAAGAGATAACACCCCCCCATTACGTCATGCTTCAGAAATGTGGAAAATGGTCCGTTTTCAAATGTTTTATTTTTGAACGTCAGTTCACATTTGTAGGTGGATCATCAGTGTTAGAGCTAAAATTAGCATGTTTAAAGTGATTTTCATGCTTCCAGGGGCTCGGGAAGTTAATTAAATACCATTTGGAGGCATTTAATGTTCGAGCAAAAACGGCTGATTTTCGACAAAAGAGATAACACCCCCCCATTACGTCATGCTTCAGAAATGTGGAAAATGGTCCGTTTTCAAATGTTTTATTTTTGAACGTCAGTTCACATTTGTAGGTGGATCATCAGTGTTAGAGCTAAAATTAGCATGTTTAAAGTGATTTTCATGCTTCCAGGGGCTCGGGAAGTTAATTAAATACCATTTGGAGGCATTTAATGTTTGAGCAAAAACGGCTGATTTTCGACAAAAGAGATAACACCCCCCCATTACGTCATGCTTCAGAAATGTGGAAAATGGTCCGTTTTCAAATGTTTTATTTTTGAACGTCAGTTCACATTTGTAGGTGGATCATCAGTGTTAGAGCTAAAATTAGCATGTTTAAAGTGATTTTCATGCTTCCAGGGGCTCGGGAAGTTAATTAAATACCATTTGGAGGCATTTAATGTTCGAGCAAAAACGGCTGATTTTCGACAAAAGAGATAACACCCCCCCATTACGTCATGCTTCAGAAATGTGGAAAATGGTCCGTTTTCAAATGTTTTATTTTTGAACGTCAGTTCACATTTGTAGGTGGATCATCAGTGTTAGAGCTAAAATTAGCATGTTTAAAGTGATTTTCATGCTTCCAGGGGCCCAAAACACAAGATTTATGGAATGGTTAAAAGTGCATGAAAATGGCCAATTTACTCACTCTGAGTTCTCAAAAAGGGTTTCTTCACCCCGGGAAGTTAATTAAATACCATTTGGAGGCATTTAATGTTCGAGCAAAAACGGCTGATTTTCGACAAAAGAGATAACACCCCCCCATTACGTCATGCTTCAGAAATGTGGAAAATGGTCCGTTTTCAAATGTTTTATTTTTGAACGTCAGTTCACATTTGTAGGTGGATCATCAGTGTTAGAGCTAAAATTAGCATGTTTAAAGTGATTTTCATGCTTCCAGGGGCCCAAAACACAAGATTTATGGAATGGTTAAAAGTGCATGAAAATGGCCAATTTACTCACTCTGAGTTCTCAAAAAGGGTTTCTTCACCCCGGGAAGTTAATTAAATACCATTTGGAGGCATTTAATGTTCGAGCAAAAACGGCTGATTTTCGACAAAAGAGATAACACCCCCCCATTACGTCATGCTTCAGAAATGTGGAAAATGGTCCGTTTTCAAATGTTTTATTTTTGAACGTCAGTTCACATTTGTAGGTGGATCATCAGTGTTAGAGCTAAAATTAGCATGTTTAAAGTGATTTTCATGCTTCCAGGGGCTCGGGAAGTTAATTAAATACCATTTGGAGGCATTTAATGTTCGAGCAAAAACGGCTGATTTTCGACAAAAGAGATAACACCCCCCCATTACGTCATGCTTCAGAAATGTGGAAAATGGTCCGTTTTCAAATGTTTTATTTTTGAACGTCAGTTCACATTTGTAGGTGGATCATCAGTGTTAGAGCTAAAATTAGCATGTTTAAAGTGATTTTCATGCTTCCAGGGGCCCAAAACACAAGATTTATGGAATGGTTAAAAGTGCATGAAAATGGCCAATTTACTCACTCTGAGTTCTCAAAAAGGGTTTCTTCACCCCGGGAAGTTAATTAAATACCATTTGGAGGCATTTAATGTTCGAGCAAAAACGGCTGATTTTCGACAAAAGAGATAACACCCCCCCATTACGTCATGCTTCAGAAATGTGGAAAATGGTCCGTTTTCAAATGTTTTATTTTTGAACGTCAGTTCACATTTGTAGGTGGATCATCAGTGTTAGAGCTAAAATTAGCATGTTTAAAGTGATTTTCATGCTTCCAGGGGCTCGGGAAGTTAATTAAATACCATTTGGAGGCATTTAATGTTCGAGCAAAAACGGCTGATTTTCGACAAAAGAGATAACACCCCCCATTACGTCATGCTTCAGAAATGTGGAAAATGGTCCGTTTTCAAATGTTTTATTTTTGAACGTCAGTTCACATTTGTAGGTGGATCATCAGTGTTAGAGCTAAAATTAGCATGTTTAAAGTGATTTTCATGCTTCCAGGGGCCCAAAACACAAGATTTATGGAATGGTTAAAAGTGCATGAAAATGGGCAATTTACTCACTCTGAGTTCTCAAAAAAGGGTTTCTTCACCCCGGGAAGTTAATTAAATACCATTTGGAGGCATTTAATGTTCGAGCAAAAACGGCTGATTTTCGACAAAAGAGATAACACCCCCCCATTACGTCATGCTTCAGAAATGTGGAAAATGGTCCATTTTCAAATGTTTTATTTTTGAACGTCAGTTCACATTTGTAGGTTGATCATCAGTGTTAGAGCTAAAATTAGCATGTTTAAAGTGATTTTCATGCTTCCAGGGGCTCGGGAAGTTAATTAAATACCATTTGGAGGCATTTAATGTTCGAGCAAAAACGGCTGATTTTCGACAAAAGAGATAACACCCCCCCATTACGTCATGCTTCAGAAATGTGGAAAATGGTCCGTTTTCAAATGTTTTATTTTTGAACGTCAGTTCACATTTGTAGGTGGATCATCAGTGTTAGAGCTAAAATTAGCATGTTTAAAGTGATTTTCATGCTTCCAGGGGCCCAAAACACAAGATTTATGGAATGGTTAAAAGTGCATGAAAATGGCCAATTTACTCACTCTGAGTTCTCAAAAAGGGTTTCTTCACCCCGGGAAGTTAATTAAATACCATTTGGAGGCATTTAATGTTCAAGCAAAAACGGCTGATTTTCGACAAAAGAGATAACACCCCCCCATTACGTCATGCTTCAGAAATGTGGAAAATGGTCCGTTTTCAAATGTTTTATTTTTGAACGTCAGTTCACATTTGTAGGTGGATCATCAGTGTTAGAGCTAAAATTAGCATGTTTAAAGTGATTTTCATGCTTCCAGGGGCTCGGGAAGTTAATTAAATACCATTTGGAGGCATTTAATGTTCGAGCAAAAACGGCTGATTTTCGACAAAAGAGATAACACCCCCCCATTACGTCATGCTTCAGAAATGTGGAAAATGGTCCGTTTTCAAATGTTTTATTTTTGAACGTCAGTTCACATTTGTAGGTGGATCATCAGTGTTAGAGCTAAAATTAGCATGTTTAAAGTGATTTTCATGCTTCCAGGGGCTCGGGAAGTTAATTAAATACCATTTGGAGGCATTTAATGTTCGAGCAAAAACGGCTGATTTTCGACAAAAGAGATAACACCCCCCCCATTACGTCATGCTTCAGAAATGTGGAAAATGGTCCGTTTTCAAATGTTTTATTTTTGAACGTCAGTTCACATTTGTAGGTGGATCATCAGTGTTAGAGCTAAAATTAGCATGTTTAAAGTGATTTTCATGCTTCCAGGGGCTCTGGAAGTTAATTAAATACCATTTGGAGGCATTTAATGTTCGAGCAAAAACGGCTGATTTTCGACAAAAGAGATAACACCCCCCCATTACGTCATGCTTCAGAAATGTGGAAAATGGTCCGTTTTCAAATGTTTTATTTTTGAACGTCAGTTCACATTTGTAGGTGGATCATCAGTGTTAGAGCTAAAATTAGCATGTTTAAAGTGATTTTCATGCTTCCAGGGGCCCAAAACACAAGATTTATGGAATGGTTAAAAGTGCATGAAAATGGCCAATTTACTCACTCTGAGTTCTCAAAAAGGGTTTCTTCACCCCGGGAAGTTAATTAAATACCATTTGGAGGCATTTAATGTTCGAGCAAAAACGGCTGATTTTCGACAAAAGAGATAACACCCCCCATTACGTCATGCTTCAGAAATGTGGAAAATGGTCCGTTTTCAAATGTTTTATTTTTGAACGTCAGTTCACATTTGTAGGTGGATCATCAGTGTTAGAGCTAAAATTAGCATGTTTAAAGTGATTTTCATGCTTCCAGGGGCCCAAAACACAAGATTTATGGAATGGTTAAAAGTGCATGAAAATGGCCAATTTACTCACTCTGAGTTCTCAAAAAGGGTTTCTTCACCCCGGGAAGTTAATTAAATACCATTTGGAGGCATTTAATGTTCGAGCAAAAACGGCTGATTTTCGACAAAAGAGATAACACCCCCCCATTACGTCATGCTTCAGAAATGTGGAAAATGGGCCGTTTTCAAATGTTTTATTTTTGAACGTCAGTTCACATTTGTAGGTGGATCATCAGTGTTAGAGCTAAAATTAGCATGTTTAAAGTGATTTTCATGCTTCCAGGGGCCCAAAACACAAGATTTATGGAATGGTTAAAAGTGCATGAAAATGGCCAATTTACTCACTCTGAGTTCTCAAAAAGGGTTTCTTCACCCCGGGAAGTTAATTAAATACCATTTGGAGGCATTTAATGTTCGAGCAAAAACGGCTGATTTTCGACAAAAGAGATAACACCCCCCATTACGTCATGCTTCAGAAATGTGGAAAATGGTCCGTTTTCAAATGTTTTATTTTTGAACGTCAGTTCACATTTGTAGGTGGATCATCAGTGTTAGAGCTAAAATTAGCATGTTTAAAGTGATTTTCATGCTTCCAGGGGCCCAAAACACAAGATTTATGGAATGGTTAAAAGTGCATGAAAATGGCCAATTTACTCACTCTGAGTTCTCAAAAAGGGTTTCTTCACCCCGGGAAGTTAATTAAATACCATTTGGAGGCATTTAATGTTCGAGCAAAAACGGCTGATTTTCGACAAAAGAGATAACACCCCCCCATTACGTCATGCTTCAGAAATGTGGAAAATGGTCCGTTTTCAAATGTTTTATTTTTGAACGTCTGTTCACATTTGTAGGTGGATCATCAGTGTTAGAGCTAAAATTAGCATGTTTAAAGTGATTTTCATGCTTCCAGGGGCCCAAAACACAAGATTTATGGAATGGTTAAAAGTGCATGAAAATGGCCAATTTACTCACTCTGAGTTCTCAAAAAGGGTTTCTTCACCCCGGGAAGTTAATTAAATACCATTTGGAGGCATTTAATGTTCGAGCAAAAACGGCTGATTTTCGACAAAAGAGATAACACCCCCCCATTACGTCATGCTTCAGAAATGTGGAAAATGGTCCGTTTTCAAATGTTTTATTTTTGAACGTCAGTTCACATTTGTAGGTGGATCATCAGTGTTAGAGCTAAAATTAGCATGTTTAAAGTGATTTTCATGCTTCCAGGGGCTCGGGAAGTTAATTAAATACCATTTGGAGGCATTTAATGTTCGAGCAAAAACGGCTGATTTTCGACAAAAGAGATAACACCCCCCCATTACGTCATGCTTCAGAAATGTGGAAAATGGTCCGTTTTC